>NC_049994.1:563358-567692 GCF_000003815.2 Branchiostoma floridae
TAAAGCCTAAGCTATAATTGCGTTATTAATTCCATACCCGGTACCGGGACATGTGGTGTTTCCAAAAGGTAGCTAGGGGATGCGCTGAAATACAATCTGTATACTCAAGAATATCTCGACAAGGAAGTATCGAATTGGACTGCGGTTTTCATCTTTCGATTTTTTACTAAGGTACCTTTCCAACCATACCAAGCTTGCTAGGCCGGAACTTAAAGCCTAAGCTACAATTGCGTTATTAATTCCCTACCCGGTACCGTGACAGGTGGTGTGTCCAAAAGGTAGCTAGAGGTTGCGCCCAAATAGAATCCGTATACTCAAGAATATCTCAACAAGGATGTATCAGATTGGACTGCCATTTTCATCAATAGATTTCTTACTAAAGTACCTTTCCAACCATACCAAGCTTGCTAGGCCGGAACTTAAAGCCTAAGCTACAATTGCGTTATTAAGACCCTACCCGGTACCGTGACAGGTGGTGTTTCCAAAAGGTAGCTAGAGGTTGCGCCCAAATAGAATCCGTATACTCAAGAATATCTCGACAAGGAAGTATCGGATTGGACTGCGGTTTTCATCATTCGATTTTTTACTAAGGGACCTTTCCAACCATACCAAGCTTGCTAGGCCAGAACTTAGGGCCTAAGCTACAATTGCGTTATTAATTCCCTACCCGGTACCGTGACAGGTAGTGTGTCCTAAAGGTAGCTCGCTGTTGCGCCCAATAGAGTCCGTATACTAAAGAATATCTCGACAAGGAAGTATCAGATTGGACTGCGGTTTTCATCATTCGATTTCTTACTAAAGTACCTTTCCAACCATACCAAGCTGGCTAGGAAGGAAATTAAAGCCTAAGCTATAATTGCGTTATTAAGTCCCTACCCGGTACCGTGACATGTGGTGTTTCCAAAAGGTAGCTAGGGGATGCGCTGAAATACAATCTGTATACTCAAGAATATCTCGACAAGGAAGTATCGGATTGGACTGCGGTTTTCATCTTTCGATTTTTTACTAAGGTACCTTTCCAACCATACCAAGCTTGCTAGGCCGGAACTTAAAGCCTAAGCTACAATTGCGTTATTAATTCCCTACCCGGTACCGTGACAGGTGGTGTGTCCAAAAGGTAGCTAGCAGTTGCACCCAAATAGAGTCCGTATACTAAAAAATTATATCTCGACAAGGGAGTATCGGATTGGACTGCGCTTTCATCTTTCGATTCCTNGAAATACACTTAGTAGACATGTTTAGAATCAAAAAGAAAAATCTTTGATCAAAACTCGATTTTTAATGGCAAAGTTCGTAGTAAGCGCAGAACGGCTGAAAAGGGCCTAAATCTTATGTTTTGAGCGAAATTATCGTGTCTAATGCATTACCAATGGCATTTTTTCAAAACTTTTTTTTTCACGTTCTGACACTTTTATAAGGTGAAATACACTTAGAAGACATGTTTAGAATCAAAAAGAAAAATCTTTGATCAAAACTCGATTTTTAATGGCAAAGTTCGTAGTAAGCGCAGAACGGCTGAAAAGGGCCTAAATCTTATGTTTTGAGCGAAATTATCGACGCGCCGCCATTTTGTGGGATTGAAACCTTCCCGTCAGTCTGTTCGTGAATCCCGTAAGATTCGGATTCATGCTAGGAACATGTCAAAGGAATCCTTTGAAGGACTAAAGGATTCCTTTACACTGCTACCTAGCATGAATCCTATACCAGGATTCCTGGCTTAGTAGAATGAATACTGTATGTATCGGGTGGGGTTAGGGTGATCCCTTAATAACGCGATTCCAAGTTAGGGTTCAAGTTGCGGCCGGGCAAACTTTATATCATTCGAAAGGTCCCTTTGTGCAATGTTGGAAGATGAAAACCGCTTGCCAATCGCATACATCCTTGCCGAGATAATCTCGATCGTATGGACTCTTGTCGTGCCAAAGCCGCTAGTCTTCGCCGTGTCTTAGCCGTAAGTCAGGGGTAGGGTGATGCCTTAATTACGCGATTCCGAGTGAGGGTTCAAGTTGCGGCCGGCCAAGTTTTATATCATTAGAAAGGTCTCTTTGCGCGCTATCGGAAGATGAAAACCACTTGCCAATCGGATGCTTCCTTGATGAGATAATCTTGATCAAATGAACTCTAGTCGTGGCAAAGCCGCTCGTCTTCGCCGTGTCTTAGCCGTAAGTCAAGGTAGGGTGATGCCTTAATAACGCGATTCCGAGTGAGGGTTCAAGTTGCGTCCGGTCAAGTTTAATATCATTCAAGAGGTCACTTTGCGCCCTATTGGAAGATGAAAACCGCTTGCCAATCGCATACGTCCTTCACGAGATAATCTCGATCGTATGGACTCTTGTCGTGACAAAGCTGCTAGTATTCGCCGTGTCTTAGCCGTAAGTCGGGGGTAGGGTGATGCCTTAAAAACACGATTACGAGTGAGGGTTGAAGTTGCTGCCGGGTAGGTTTTAACTCATTGGAAAAGTCTCTTTGCGCGCTATTGGAAGATGAAAACTGCTTGCCAATCGGATGCTTTCTTGCCGAGATAATCTCGATCGTATGGACTCTAGTCGTGGCATAACGGCTAGTCTTAGCCGAACGTCAGGGGTAGGGTGATGCCTTAATAACGCGATTCCAAGTGAGGGTTCAAGTTGGGGCCGGGCAAGTTTAATATCATTCAAGAGGTGACTTTGCGCGCTGTTGGAAGATGAAAACCGCTTGCCAATCACATACATCCTTGCCGAGATAATCTCGATCGTATGGACTCTAGTCATGGCATAACGGCTAGTCTTAGCCGAAAGTCAGGGATAGGGTGATGCCTTAATAACGCGATTCCAAGTGATGGTTCAAGTTGCAGCCGGGCGAATTTTATATCATTCAAAGGGTCTCTTTGCGAGCTATTGAAAGATGAAAACCACTTGCCAATATGATGCTAACTTGCCGAGATAATCTCGATCGTATGGACTCTAGTCGTGGCATAACGGCTAGTCTTGGCCGAAAGTCAGGGGTAGGGTGATGCCTTAATAACGCGATTCCAAGTTTACGGTTCAAGTTGCGGCCGGGCAAGTTTAATATTATTCAAGAAGTCACTTTGCGCGCTATTGGAAGATGAAAACCGCTTGCCAATCGCATACATCCTTGCCTAGATAATCTCGATCGTATGGACTCAAGTCATGGCATAACGGCTAGTCTTAGCCGAAAGTCAGGGATAGGGTGATGCCTTAATAACGCGATTCCAAGTGAGGGTTCAAGGTGCGGTCGGGCAAACTTGATATCATTCAAAGGGTCTCTTTGCGAGCTATTGGAAGATGAAAACCACTTGCCAATCGGGTGCTTTTTTGCCGAGATAACCTCGATCGTATGGACTCTAGTCGTCGCATAACGGCTAGTCTTAACCGTAAGTCAGGGGTAGGGTGATGCCTTAATAACGCGATTCCAAGTTAGGGTTCAAATTGCGGCCGGGCAAACTTTATATAATTCAAGAGGTCACTTTGCGCGCTATTGGAAGATGAAAACCACTTGCCAATCGGATGATTTTTTGCCGAGATAACCTCGATCGTATGGACGCTAGTCGTGGCATAACCGCTAGTCTTATCCATAAGTCAAGGGTAGGGTTTGTATCTACGTTTCATACATCTATACTTCATACCACAAAGGCATTTACGACATACTAGTACGTAGATAAAAACAGGGAGTGGGAGGAGCTAAACGTATGGTCCCTAAAAACTTAAATGCGCGACAAATATATGTGTGCACATCAATATCTTATCACTTTCCTTCTGTCCATCGGACAAAAAAGCATGCCTCACGTCTGCGACATTTGTGATCGGGAATTTGATCGTGCGTTCAACCTCGAGCGTCATCTGGAAAGAAAACACCGAGACAAGTCAGGTGTTGCCTCGGGAGAAGTCGTCGTTGATGCCGAGACCGGGTCTTACCGGGAACGCGATGTTTTTGACGACTCTGACGTGTCATCTGAACACGACACGGACACGGTTGGTTCCGAAGATTCGATGGCGTCACAAGATGAAGAAAGCGTCTCAGACGCCAAATCTGTGATGGACTCCGAGCAGGGAGACTCCACAGAAGAAACCGACAGCGACCAAAGTGGTTCCGAGAGTGATACAGGGACAGATGTGTCCTCCGGGACGGTTTCATCTGATGACAGTGGACGCACTGGCTACGACAGCGGCTACCACAACGGTGACGAGGAGGAGTGGACACTCTATCGAGACTGGTCCATCGGACTACCTCACCAGCCAGGCGATGTTCCTCAAAGTGTCATCAAGCAGACGAAGCGCGCTGGCAAAAAGTTTTATCTAATAGAGTTCGCTGCTTCACCCTACACGCCATAATGA
>NC_049994.1:568345-569290 GCF_000003815.2 Branchiostoma floridae
GCAGTTTTTGTTTACTCCGGAGCAGTGTTTTACTCCGGAGCACCACGTATAGTTACTCCAAAGCAATGTTTCACTGCATGTACATATAAATGGTATATGTTTGTACGTACATGACAAATATACATACTTACAGCAAATATACTTACTTACAACAAATATACTTACTCACTTACTCCGGAGCATACTCCGGAGCAGTATTTTTACTCCGGAGCATTGTTTCTACTCCGGAGCAACACGTATAGTTACTCCGAAGCATTGATTCACTGCAAGTACATATAGATGGTATATATTCGTACGTAAAACTAACCTATACGGGGCCCCCAAAGCCCTTTTCCGTAGAGCGTAATCGGTGGTTTTAATTCTACGTACTACGTAGCGGGACCGCTCGAATTCAACGTAGAGCGTAATCGGTGCATTTTGCGTCGAGCGATATTGGCTCCTTTAATTTAACGTATTACGTAGAAGCTAACCGGATTTTACCGTAAAACGTAATTCATATTAATTTTTCGAAAAGCGTAATCAAAGTTTCATTAAACTTATCTTGTCTACCGGCAAATTTTACTCGCGAAAATACAGGAAATTGCGTTTCAAAGGGTCTAGATTTCAAAATTTCGCCGGACCTTCCTTGCGATGGCTTACCCATTCGGCATTGGACATGGTGAAAATATGTTGCAGGAGCGTCGCCCCCCAACTAGTAGAAATTTCTTTACCGAACTTAGTTAACATGCAAAATGTGCCCCTTAATAAATGGAGGGAATGGCATTTCAGAGGGTACGGGTCAAGATTTCAATTTTTCTCCGGGCGCCGGGCGGCCCTTGGGCTTGCGACGGCTTGGGCCTCTGGTGCTCAAGACTATCCGGCGCTCGTCGCCCTCAAAAACGTTTCTCTGACAGAAATGTCATTACATTGAGCATATGGTCTGCCAGCAAAATTTATTCCTCAAAA
>NC_049994.1:569516-651475 GCF_000003815.2 Branchiostoma floridae
ATTTCACAATATTCCCGGGGGAGCATGCCCCCGGACGCCCTAGGATTGTCGCGCCTCCACTTTCGGTGCTACAAGTGCTGAAAATTACGTCACATAAGAAATTTGCTGTCGCCGCCTCTGGCCAGCAAGGCGTCTACTAGTAAGTTAAGTTTGAATCTTGTTGATGGAATTATCAGTTTTGTTTACGTGTGCACGTGTTCTGCCGTCGGCGGATTTCAGCCAAAAGACGACAAAGATTTGCATAATGCATTATGAAATTTCTTAATTTAGCGTAGAGCGTAATAAAGTGTCCATAATTTAGCGTATTACGTAGCCGACCCTTCCGAATTTAGCGTACAGCGTTGTCGGTACCCCCCCTTGGGGGCCCTCCTATACGATAAAACTAGATAAATAAAGAAAAAAGGAAGGCCTCCCGGCGTTTAGCCTTACGACCAGGGCAAGTAAGGGCATGTCTCGCGAGAGGGGGGTGGGGGTGTAAGAATTTCCTCGGTAGGTAAGAAGGTCGACCTGAGCCTTGGTTCAACAAAAAAATAGATAAAATAAAGATAAAGGTAAGGTATACCGTCGTAGAGCCTTACAACAAGGCCAAATATGGGCATGTCTCTCACGATTGGAGGGGGGTCATTAGAGGGGGGGTCATGGGGGGTGTCATAGTTACCTTGGTGGGTCAAAAGGTCGACTTGACCCTGTTTCACCCCTACCCAGAGCTCAGCAAATACCCCTAGACTAGACCGGCAGACGATGACCTCTGACCTGCACCAACTTGCACCGCCAGAATAATCATCGCAGCGTGTCGCTACTATACTACTGGCGTGAAATGAAGTATTTACTCTCATTCGGAAGTACGAAGCAACAGATCGTGAACGTTGACATTGCTTCACCTTGGAATGCAACAAGCGGCGTAAACAGTCCCATGCTGTGCTGTGCTAAACTTGTGCTGTGAAAGGCCACGAACTTGTAATCTCTCCCAACGCGTATAAAGCTGTATGTAGGTTAAATGTACTTTACCGTGACTCCGTTTCGTGCTTCACTTGTGAATCGGGACCAACCCAGCGCTGTGGTAACGTTACTGCATGATGAACATGATGAACGGAAATTATGACGACGTACGATGGGGATGGAGGGCGTTCCACGTTGCGGTTTATCTTGCTTGTTCAGGTCAGTTTAATTGCGAAATAAAATCCTAAAGTCCCTCGTTTGTGTTTTGTATACCTAATATGTCTCAGATGTAAATCTTTCAGTTTAGATGACGATCTTTGTGCATAAAAGCCGCCAATACACAGTGACCTTGCGTGTAACGTAGAGCATTTTTTTGTGCTCAATTTTTCTTGTTTACTCAAAATTTGGTTAACTATAACGTTACACCAATCCGTATTCTCTCTGTCGATGGTATGCGTTTGTTCACAAATCAGTGCATGAGCATGCAACCTTGTAAAAACAGTTGAATCAAAAGACTAGCGCTGGCATACAACAACACACCGTGTGTGTTCTCGATTTGACGTAACTCGAACACAACATAGAATCATATCAATGTTTGGATCGCTTAGAGATAAGGTACAATTGGCTTGTTCAGGTTACTAAACTTAAACAAAATCAAAAATAGTATGCCCAACAGACACTTAATCTTGACTTGATATATATTCATACAATTAGCGACCTATCTCTGCACACATTTCGATACTTTTGGGGTATTATATTTCCTTCTGCCGGTGCGGCGGCTTGTTCGATAGCTGCGGCGGTCGTTGACCTCGTTTCGAACAGCGTTCCAAAGTTCCAGAGGTGTTCTAAAGTTCGATTTTGTGCTTAATTTGATAGTTTTTTCATCCATTTTTGCCCCATAAAATCAATATTTTAAGTCTATATGGGTCCGAATTACCAAAGTGCAGTGCCTTATTTACAGGCCTACCAGATGACTGTAGCTTTCAAGTTAATCCAAGCTCTACTTTCGGAGATATTCATGTTTTTGAGGTGCGCGGAGAAAAAGAACGTCAGAGCAAAAAAGGTAAACATAAATAGTGATGTGTTCGAATCGGATGCTAGCTTTACTATAGCCCGAATCGGATGCTGGAATCGGCTGCCGAAACGGCTGCTAACTTCAAGCTGGTCCCGCTGGATGGATGTAGTGACTCGAGATCTGAGTAGTATCAACATCACACGCAAGCAGCATCGAGGGCGGTTGAGAACCCTGGTACATTCTACGCACCACGTGCAGGAGGATGAAGATATGAGGAGGCGGAGGGGCGGGGTGCTATGGTGCTGGGTGCATCGGCAATCCGAAACATTTGGCATAGATGACAGCTGTAATATACAATACCACACTTCACACTGGCTGTCCCTATCTAGAAGTAATGCCGAGCCAACATGCCATCTGTAAGTACACATAGGCTATCACTCACGCGTACGGCCCTGGCTGAAAACAGAACCTCGCCTAACTCCTGTCTGATCGGAAGGGTATCTTAGCATGGCTTGAATGATATTTGGGTGTTTATGAACTTCTGTTCACCCAGAATTGGAGCCGTTCATGCTTCAAAACATATTCATTATGGGTACTCGTGTGTACCAAGGTATCTTATAGGCTAGGTCTATTAATGTACAGAAGGTTCCGAAATATTCGTAAATGTTTGGTACTTTGACGTACTGTCTACATGTTTTGTAGTTAGATATAGAATTACAATTTCATGTTCTTAAAGGAGACTGTAAGGTTTATAATGGCATTTTACCTATATTCTAATTTATGTCATTTGTGTATCCAATGTATATTTCTCGGGGGCTGCTCACCAAACCTTGGATTCGGTGTAGAGGTGTACTTGTTTCAAAAACGAATCACGGGCGCTTATTGTATAGCGATGGTTAACGACAGGAAATACTTGAATTCCTTTATGTGTATATAGTTACATGTGTCGACAAGCATGTGTTTGTATGCCTATATGTCTAGACTCTAGGTGATCAGAAATGATTTAATGCCAAGAAGTAATGCCAAGAATTGGGATTGCCATACTTGCGTATGCTTAATTTGTTCATCTCTTCCGAGCTCTGGTTGTGCTGTCATGGTGTTGTGGTACGGAGACCATAAGCCGGTTGGTTTGACGTGGAGCTCCTCGTTGGACTTCTGGCCACAAGACGTCGACGGCCTTTTGTTCTCCAGCGATGAGGGCAACCTATCCCTGCGGCTGCTATGGGTTCGCTATTTGAAATCTTGATGAGGACAGGTTTTCAAAAAACTTCCAGATTGAACTGTATGAACTTTAGAGCACTCGCATCTGGAGGATAGTGACGACTCGAGGGAAGGGAATCGAACATCTGAAACTTTCTTGACGAAATGATGACGATCGGTCGATCCGTCCTATTTCCATGCTGTTTACTGGATCCACATTCATCAGTTTCGTGATGTTGAAAACCACTTCGGACACATTCCATTTGAATTCCTTATAGCTTACTAGGATTAGCTTTAACCTCAATATTATCTAGAAGTTTGTCTTGACATTCTAGCTCACATCCATGTTAGGCAGCAGTCACATTAGCACGTTGTTGGTCGTCTCAGACTGCTCAGGCGGCATTATCTCATTTGTTCTCAACGCTACGATAGTCTAGGATGTACCCATATTCACGTAGTAAAACATTGACTTAGGAAGCCACTATTGATGATTGGAATGAGGTATCTTATCCTATATAGGTCCACGTTTTTTAAGAACTTAAGTGCCAGTAATAGTGTATAAGCAGAAGCAATACTAGATACGCCTGCATTTATTACTACTTACAAATAGACCAACTTATTCAAATATACTGATTCAATTTGTGATCTTATAGCGAATGCAGCTGGCATTACATCATTCTACATGTTAGTGACTACATAGGGACCCATTATTTACCACACGTGGACTTATTGTCCATAATGTGGCAGCTTATGTAGGACTACGCGAATCTTAGTTTAGGTGAGTAAACACCATTTTGCTGGTCAGAGCATGGGTAAATCCTACCTCCCCCTTCCTGCAAGGTCATGGAGTTAGGGTCCTTATTAGTCCCAATGGCCCTAGCTTCAGTCACTTCCCTTTACTGGTTGTTGGATTGATTGTCGACACTAAGCACTGGTCGTCGAAGCAGAATTTGCATTCTGATTCTGTACGTTTAATGTATGGAAAATGTCCGAAAATGTCTAGAATAAGTTCCTCATTATGTTTTTGATAGAATATTCGCGCTTATTGTCACTTCTATTACGAAGCGTGTTATTGAGCATGTTCAACGATTCTGATTTACTGTATCATGAAAACTATGATATTCCCACCAAATCATATTTGTCTGTTGATACTGTGTGAGGCTACGCTAGACACATAGTGTCCTTCAGAGGGAAACATAAAATAGCGAAAAAGCTTTCTGCCACAAAATAAGTGCTTTTTCTAATTCTAAAAAAAAGCTACATGGGTCACGGGTCTGTACCATTCTACCCAAAGGGGTTTCCATTATGTTTTAGAGCCATGTATTTTTGTACACTAACAAATGATTAGATTTCTCAAATTTTATTTATTACAGTGTACCTCCATTTTTCATTTATCATTGCCAATTCATGCGCCACCTTAAGGGACTACCGGTCTGAGGGTCAAAAAACTTCTGACTACCCACCATCAAATAAGGAGAAAGTCACGACTACAAAAAGCACACGGATTCATGTTATAATCAGTCGAACATACACATAAATATTCTAAATCAGCTTGATTTCCTCTGTGCTTTTGCACCTACCGTTACTCTTCCTGTATTAAATAAAACATTTTCCATGGTGCCAGTGATACATTGAAACAACCAATTTGCAGACTTTGCTTGTTTTCGGGGATATATGCAGCATACACACACAATATATGTTCTATATATATATATATGTATATATATATATATATATATATATATATATGCACAACCTACCCTTCTTAGAAATGCAGAACTTGACTGTGGAATAAACAGTTTGTATTGTATATTTCTACCGTATCTTCAGTTGATGCATCAACAAACATTTGTTTTACATTTTTCGTTTTGACAAGACTATGACGATATTCCATGTACAAAAATCCCTTGTACTGATAATGTTAAGTATCTGGTATAAGTTAAGTATTTTAATACTTAAAAGGTTATTTCTAGGACGTTTATCATATTCTTTTATATTAGATTTAATCCACCAACACCGAAAGCATTCAACACCGCTAACCATACAATTCTGTTGGAAAAAACTTAACTGCTATTGCTTTCAAGGATATGTTTTCACCTGGTTAAAAGACAATTTATCAAATAGAAAGCAGTATGTTTCCAATAATACCTACTCCTCAAATACAAGAACAATTTCCTGTGGCGTCCCTCAAGGTTCTATTCTGGGTCCTCTACTATTTCTCATATATATCAACGATCTGGCTTATGTATCTAATGAACTATATGCACTGTTTTCAGATGACACTAACTTGTTTTCATCACATTCCGATCTTGATAAATTAGTCAGAAAAATGAATAGAGGATTAGACAAAGTAAACAAATGGTTCCAAGTAAACAAATTATCCTTGTTAAGAAAACAAATTTCATTATTTTTGCAGGGAAGAAAAAAAATACAACAAAGAAAAGTCTAAAGTAGCTATTAATAACACACCCTTTAATCAAGTAACGCACACGTTTCTTAGGTGTCACAATTGATGACAAACTTACCTGGAAAAAACATAGACCTTATTTGCCAAAAAATCTATCAAAACATAATAAGTATATAGTTTGCTATATCTTATATCTTGCATATTGTAACGTCGTATGGGCTAGCATATACTCCACATCACTAAAAGCACTACTTCTTCTGCAGAAACGCCTCGTCTGAATAGTTTCAAATGTGTCGTATGCATTTCCTTCTGCATCTTTGTTTCGTAATCTAAAAGTAATGACTGTATATGATATAAACAAACTACAAAGCTGTCTTTTCATTCACAAAATAATTCACAATAATCCTTGTGTCCCAAAACAATTTCAGGCTATTTTTCATTACAATTCAGACTACCATCAACTTAAAACAGATCCAAGTAAAAACGCAACAACGTTCTCCATGATATTCAAATGCCCGCAAATTTGGAATAATTTAAGTCGGGCCTTACAACTTTGCCAATCTTTCCCCAAATTTAAGAACCTGCTAAAAAGTCAATATTAGACAAACAATCATTTAATTAATCTCCTATTGATTGTTTTCTATTTCTACATCTTGCTTGCTTTTTTAGTTGTTACATTTCTTCTCTTCTTATGATGAAACGTTCCTTTTCTCAACCGAGTCAGTTATTGAACTATTATTATTTCGTTCCTTATTTATCATTTTGTTAATCGGTACCTTGCACTGTGTTATTATCATTGTTTAATGTATGATTTTCATATTCATTCAACCCTTATTACTCTATGATTTGTTAATTGTATTATGATTTTGTAAATTTTGACGAGGAAGAGCATGTACAAGCCACATGACTTTTTCTCCCCACACCTGCACGTTTTCTTGCTTCCTTTCATTTGCTTTATGTTTTTGCAAAATCAGTCAATCAATCAATCCTCTTATCCAATTGTTATTGCACTTGAATAGCTAAAGTCTTTGTACATCGATGTTAGAATTACCATCCAGTGTAAACAACATAAAGTTTGAGGCTTCACACAACTACCAACCCTTATCTGGGTGAACATTGTAGCAAAATGATACATTCAAGTGCCTAGCAACGTCAAAAATAAGCATTGTACTCCTATGTAGTACACATATAGAGGTGCCACATGCTGCATTGCAAGCTGGAAAAATCTACAATTTTTATTCTTTCTCATGTTGTCATGCTTTAGTGCTTGTACAACAGTACAAATTTGGGCCATGGAAAACGAAGTGTTTAAAGTTAAGATTAAGAAAAACAACGAAATGAAATCACCCTCATGTACACCTTAAGTACCCATACTAACACATGCCATTATACATATACAAAGTGTATACAGAAATATCTTACACACGCACACGCACACACACACACAAATGCTATTACGTATCCCACACACCACAAACACAAAGCACACCAAACACATTAAACATATGACTATTTATACAATTTACAGTTACACCCTCCTGACCCCTTCCCAAGATGTACCCTTCAAGTTGATCTATACATCCAACAACCCCACATACCCACACATGAGCACTTACAGACACATTGTATATATACTTAGACACACCCCCATGCTTAACATTACATGTACCTCATATGAAGAGGGAAAGAACAAGTACCAAAGGGCAAGTCCAACATGCCATACCAGGACACTAGCTACAAATATACAATCCTGCATCTCCCGCCATTGTTTACTAAATTATGAATGCAAAGCTAGGAAAACATTGACTGGACCTAAGCAGTAGTAATTCTGGAATACAGTTTTGCATTTCATACAAGGGGATCCGCAGGTCAATCCGCCAGAATATAGTTCAGGGCCTAAAACTTCAATATTTTTTTCCTGGTCAAATGGGTAGAAATCCTGGCAGTTTTGAGGTGGGTGTGACAGGGGAGGGTTTCTACTTTCTGATTAGGGCCAAAAAGCTGAGTTTTTGTGGTTGCTGGGGGGTATAAAGTTGGGACTTTTTTGTCCTAGCACATGGCCTTCTCACTGGGTTGTGGTGCGGTTTTGAGGTCAGGGGTCAATTGTTTCAATTTCCCGGAAGTTTCACCGTTAGATACTTGGCGAAATGTGTTTTTTCGGATGGCTGAGATGTCGGGCTTTCATATGAGGGTATGTTTGTGTGCCAGTAACGTCAGAAAGTTGAGTTATTAACAGTTTCTTTCTCCTCTTTTTTTATAGGGAACCATTGTTTAGAGGCTGAATATTGAATGACCTGCGGATGCCCACAACTTTTAAAATGTTAAAATTAAAATGTTTGGTACTTACAGCATAGTTACTTGGACAGAAAAGGTAGTTAAATCATTAAAATCAACATTATTCCTCACAATATAATACAAAGAACAGTTTCATCTACTTCATCAATTTGTTCAAGCACAAACACCTCACATGTGAAAAAATTACAAATGTAATTCTGAATGTATCATTGTGCATTGCTGTAAATGCCATTACACACAAGATACAACAAATGCTTGCTGTGTTTCATTATCGACAATGTAGCTTCCATTATCCAGTATATCTAATTGATGTCCTCTGCCTGACTAGGCTTACCAAACATTCTGTCACTTTCTGCAGGTGAACTGTAGATCTCTCCATTTTTTGTATAAAGCTCATGTTTTGCAGGTAAAATCGCACCATTAGAAAGTCTCTGCTCATCAATACCTCAACCAATCCTAGTTTTCTTACTTTCATTTAAAACACTTACAATGGTTTTTCCACTCACATAGTTGACCTTGCAGGCAGATTTGCTTGCCCTCTTATCCTTTGGAGGATTAAAAACTGAAAAACTCATCAGACCTCTTTTAGGAAGGGAGTATGGTGTTTTGGGTCGTTTCTTGATCTTTGAACTTGGATCTTTTCCTCCTCTTTCTCCTCCTTCCGACACCACCTGGTCAATCCCCGACATCTCGCTGACTGCTCGAGGTGGAGGTTGTTCTTTCTGACCTTGAAAACAGCTCAGGTCTAGGGAAGTAGGTCTCTGGGGCCGGTGTGTTGGGCATGTGGCAGTGCTGGTTTTACAGTGCCATATCAAACTGTTAGCCCGCTGCATTGCACCCTGAGAAGACTCGGATCTTGCAATTGTCTCTGCTGGATGGGTTGGTGCTATGCTTTTGTCAAGTATGTTATTACAGTCTGTGGGATCAGTTTGGTTTTGAACTTCACTGCAGCTCTCTTGGTCACTTTCTGCATCAACTCTGTGGCAATCTCTGCCACTCTCTGCATCAACCCTGTGAGACTGCTTTGGCTTGTCTTGAACATGAGGGCGAGGTGGACTCATCTTGATCTTTGATGGCTGGTGACCATTGGACTCTAGTTTTGCAATTCCCATTTCAATTTGTTCAGCCTGTGCTTTTTTGCGCCAACTTCTACATGGTTCATTATGAGATGAATGGCTACCCAGACCGCCCTGAACAAGTGCAGAAGCACCTCTTCCTCTCACATGGTTGCTTTCTATGGGAACTTTGACCAGTGTTTCTGGTCTAGCTGTTATACTGTCAATTGATAACGTTGTTGGACGCTGTGGCAAATTATCATGTTTCGGAAGTGTCCCTTGTTTGGGATGTAGAGTATTGATCTCTGCTTCAGCTAGCATATGCTTCATCAGTAAATCTTCTTCATGTGTCAATCTGTCCACACTCATATTTGGGGGTGCCTTACATGTCATCTGGTCCAGGGACCCAGACAGGCTTTCATCGCTGGTGTGGATGTTCACATTGTAGTTTCTGCTGTGCCTGGCACGCTCATTCCTTTCATACTTATCCATTGAGCGCTTCTTAGGTAGTTCATTTAGATTCTTACGGCAGGATTGAGTGTTTGGTCCTTTGGGGTCAGTAGTATGCTTCTCCAGCGTCTCAGACATTTCGATCAGAGTTGTTGTGTTTGCAGCAGTAGTGGAGATCAGGTCTGGGTAGTTTCCTTAAACAAGAGAGTACATGTATAAATGTGTTAGTATAAGTGTAGCACTACCAGTGCACATTTAAACAGTCTGAGCCCCAAAAATTAGAACTCTGTTGCATCTCTGAAGATAGCAATTGTTACACAAATTGATAGCCTATACAGACGAGGACTGATAGCAGCAACTTGTTTCAGTTGCTCTTTTATTTTTAGAGGCAAATTAAGAAATTTTGATGTTGTTGCTGCTAAATCTACTATTATAAAGCAAACTTTTAGTTTTTTTAGTTAAACTTCCTGCTTTCTTGAATCAATGAATCAATGTTAATGAATGAATGAGTTTTATTGACAATCATAAGTAGTACATGTACAATGTTTCGCCACAGATATATTTATTATTAAACAACAATACTACAATGCTAATCTAGCCTACAATTGCACTGAAAGATATTAATTGTGCATTTAACAAAAAGAGGAAGTATTAGAAATAAATATGATAAGAGTTCACACTACCTTTGGTTGAGAACAATAATAATTTTGTTATTGGTGCTAGTAATTTTTCATCAGATTCTGTACCAGTGCAAATAGTTGACAAAAAGTATTTTGAGCCCAGTGGCAAACTTTAAGTTTGGTTTTGCAGTGTTGGGACATATGAGACTTTATCCTTTCTTGGTAGACTTTTTCTGAATAGGCTTGCCCCTCTGTGCTGCATGTTTTAGATGTTGGGACAGAGTAACATGCATTGGCATAATACCGGTCATAAGCCTTATACCGGTCGATTAAAAATAGTGGAACTTAAAGAGATCTACACATGCAACAATAGTTATTTCTGAGGTATGCACACTTCAGACATCTAGGTGTCCAATACATAATTTACAAAGCATCGATAACAATGCATTCGAAGACAACAAGGCCAAAAGTCTTCAGGTCATTTTCGGGGCAGGCGAGCTCGTCGTGGGACAAACACACTGTCACGTTCATCGCCAGATTTGTAGATAATAATCACATGTGCTCACGGCACAAGACGAGCATGATTCAACAGCAATCTTGAATTTCTTTTGGTGACCTACAACTCGTGTAAAAGTGTGAGGAACCGTTGCATTATCGCCCGGATCTACGGCTGAATGGGTCAAATTGAACGTACGCCGCCATTTTCCCGCCATTTTTAATGCTACGGCCAGCAGTAAAGTTTTACGTCATAGCGGTTGTGACGGATCAAAATTAAATGAAAATTCTTGTCAGTATACGCCCATTTTCTCATGACTTTTTGTATGCTCATGCAGATTTTTGTTTTGTGCAACTACTAACAGGAAAGAAAGGAACAACAGAGGATGTATAAAGGTACATAGCGGCAGTTAATTGTGCCGTGTTTCGTTCGACCGGTATAGTGCACACCCTTCCAACCACGCGCCCGTTCTCCGTGCAATTCCGCGGTGTGTTCCAATTACGATATTATGTTTTTAGCAGGACCAGAGAGACAAAATAATTTACACAGAAGAAGTGGCAAAGGTAAGCTGTAACAGCAACATGTAACTGGAGAAAATGATGCGTTGATCATTTGCCAAATTAGCATTGCTTGAGAAATTGCAGTAAACCGACCGGTATTATGCCAATGGATGTTAGTCATCTACAGTAGAGGTCAGCTAATTGCACATCAGATAACTGCACGCTTTGGTCAATTGCACGGAATCCCAAACCAGCCCCCATTTACTCCATTACTAGTGGCTTTGCTTATCAGCACAACGAAAAGTCACCAATGCCGGATAACTCAATTTGTCAAATGTTGTTGACAAATTGAGACAAGTTAAGACAAATTAAGACAAGTTGAGATTAATGGCTGAATGGCTGGATGGGTTGGTTTTATACTTGGTGTGTTGTTGGGGTGTGGCAAACACTGGAAATGACTTTTGGGTCACCTAGTGGCTTTTCTTGGTACTGCAACAGAACTTCAAGATTTTCATAACTTTGGCATGTTGTAGCTCCAACAAAGATTTACAGAATAATATAGAAAGTAGGCAAAATAGGAGGTCATTTGCATAATCAATGGGATTCTATCATAGCAGTTTTTTCAATGTATCTTTTGTTCCAGACATGACACGGTCTTGACATCTGGTGGCAGATAGACAAGGTAAAGCAGGTTTGAGCCCCTAACATCTAATTTTGGAACTGCAAGGGCACTTTTTTCAAATCATTCCAAAGAGGATAACTGAAGAAAGGAACAACGAATTTCCATCATTGTAAGCAAGCAGGTAGCTCAGGCTAAGACATACAAGTTATATACATGTTATGCAATTGGAGACTTAATTTGCATAAATAATGAGGAACTTGATAATCGAGTTAATAATTGATTATATAATTCCACAACTACGCCTCAATAAAAATTTAATGTTGTAACATAAACAGGTGCCAAACATGCAAATGAGGAAACGATTTGCATAATTATGCTAAAATTGGAACAATGCTTGATGATAAATGTCAATTCAATACAATTGAATGCCATGTGTAAGCTTAAATAAATGATGCACATCATCATGCCACTGCACGAAAAGCTGAATTTGTGGGGTGGAAATCGTGTTTCACGCGCCTGCAGATTCGAGTTTTCCAAGACTTTGCAGGACGTGTCGACCTGCTCACTTCTTCTGTCCGATGCGATGTACCAAGCATGAACAAGCTCATATTGTATTCCGTGCCATCAGATTCCCCGTCTCCTAAATTTGACGTTGGAGCTGCAGGAAGAGCATACGGCTGTCCACTAACAACAAAAAATACCGAATGGTCGGCTAGATTTGAATTCCGAACTGAATATATTTGAAACAGAAACGGCGTTGTGTGTAGGGAAACAATGATTTGCATAGCAAGCAGACACAGTGACCTGTTTAATGAGTACATGTATTATTAGATTGTTATTGGGCATAATTTGGAGAGAACCTTGCTGGTCAATTCGCAATTGGACAGTAGAGTCTAAGTCCAATAAGAGTGTGCCAGTAATTGTTTAAATACATACAAACAAGCTTGTCAATGCAAAAATTACGGCTAGATTGTGCATTTACCACCTTCAAAGAAACATCAAATATGTTGAGTCAAATACAAAATTTAAAGGTAATTTCATACGATCAGCTGGATGCCGTCAAAGGGCTGAGTTATAGGTAGAATATCGTCAGAGCCTGCTGACGGTGTCTAATTTCCCCGGTAAAAAACAACAACTATTTACAAAATGCATATGCAAGGAGGTTTATCTTCTTTGGTGTATGTTTACTAAGCAAAGTCTACACTGACACGACAAGACGACTTCATGACACGAAGGTTAACATGTGCTCCGAAGAAATTTTCACATTTGCAGAATCACACAGAAACACTCAATGCCAGAAAACCTTCTTGCAATCGAACTTAATGGCTCCAAACCTAACTGGCTGTATTCCAAACTTTCACTGGGTGGGCTTGGACCACAATGAAATGATAATATGAGTCGGGATGCTATGGAAACTCGGGCATCTAGGTTCAGGCTCACCGAAGCCCGGTAAGTTCTTTTTACATGACTGTACATGATCAGAGCTACATGTAGTGCCCCTATATTAAAACATGACTTTCTCTGACAGGCTCTCCGAGTTTGAAATAATCCGTTCTCGTAGCAGTAAGAGAAAGTTATCCTCCTTCCAAGAATTCCTTGTTTAAAATTCCCGGACCGGAGCATGTTTTTTTTACACTAGAGGGCGGACAATGCCCTGCCCAGCAACGTGGAGATTTCTTATTCTATTTGTGATTAAGTGTATGGCTAGCATCCACTAAATACTCTTTTATATTTCAATTTCAGTTACATTCCTTATTCATTATTAAGTGGTTTCTTGTTAAACAGTCAAACAGTTCTAGAATTCTATACTATAATTTCCGTACGTATATTTCACACAGTGGAGATTAATGCGTGAACTTAAGTTTATTGTTATCTACCCGGCGTAGTAACAAGTGGGCTGTGTGAGGCCTGGGAATCACCACACAGGCGACCGTGCAGGAAAACGCAGGGTTTTAACGGTATGCACAAGCTGGACCCGGAAAACCCTTCACAGCTGCCCGCGCCAGGTTTAATGGACATGTACCTGCCTGGGAAGTACCGGAAATCTGGCTTTTCGTGCAGTGTGCATAGATTATGCAAATGTGCAAGTCATTTGCATAACATCTACAAAAACTTTATGAGGTCGCCAAGCTCTAGTGTCACCACCTCCGATATCATCTACAAAATTATACATGTAGGTTGCACATGGTGTTACAGACGTGTTAAAGGACGTTACAGATAATCTGTATTTATTATTTCAAACGGAGTAGTAGGTAGAGTTCACACTTACCTAACAGATCTTCTGGGTTTGTGTTGGTGTGTTCAGAAAGTGTTGTAGTTGTGGTAGAAGGGGTGAGAGAATTGGTGGATTCCATCTCCAGCAGTAGACTGGCATTAGTGGACAAGCTCGTGCTCACAGTGCTTGGTGAAGCTATCCTTTGATAACGGCTGCAAAACATCATGAAACTCAACATGAATTGATCAGTCAGCACTAAGTCTGGTAGTCTGTAGGTGTTCTGTCAAAGATCCTTGTTCATAAATGTCAGACAACACGAAACCCGTTACAAACATTTCGTATTTGTATCTATACCTGAAGAATGTGCAGATACTTAATGTAGAAGACTTAGTCTTATTTATCAGTAGCCAC
This sequence comes from Branchiostoma floridae, assembly GCF_000003815.2. Classification (NCBI taxonomy): domain Eukaryota; kingdom Metazoa; phylum Chordata; class Leptocardii; order Amphioxiformes; family Branchiostomatidae; genus Branchiostoma; species Branchiostoma floridae. The sequence continues at coordinate 583,742 of NC_049994.1, forward strand.
ACAATGCATTACGTACTATTATCTTCAATCTTGAATCTAAAAGATTCAAGAGAACGCCTGTTAAGCTGTCTGCTGAAAAAAAGGGAGAAACATCCCCTTATTTGGAGGAATGTGGCTTGTTAAGGTCAAAGTTCAGGGTTTTTTTTAACGATTTGGAGATGATTTGACTGTCTCTCACAAAAGCACTAGCACGTCTCAAAACATCATTTTTCGGACAATTCAATGTTTTCGAAGGAAAAGGGTGCCTTGTCGCTGAGACACCAACAGAGTCAGTTGACATTTTCTGTTGAAATAATATTTTTGGTGAAAACCATCAACAAAATAAAATTTCCACCCAAAATTGCTAATGACTAATATGGCAAAGAAGGTCAAGATTTCTTCTGACTATACTGAGTACAAAGAAAGAAAATTGTGAGAATACGAAATACTTTTTCCACAAGCTCTGGTGGTGCTAAAATGCTCACAATGCACATAGAAGTACTACAATCAGGGTAATCAGCCAACAAAACCGTGTTACCGCTATCGTGCACTAATAGTGCATTAATATCAGGATGTATTTGCTGCACCGAAAACCACTACGTAGAACAGACTTTTTGGGAAATACAAAAGATTATACACTGCTACTGTGGTAGCCGAAACATAGGTAGCCAAAAGAATGGGGAAACCTATGATTTGCATTGCCTTTTCATGGATTACTTCAGGTCATAACGAATGCCGAACCGGAACCTTAAGAAGAATTACCCGATTTTATTTGATTGCTTCACTCTGTTGAACATACCTGCTGCTCATGAATGGGGGATCACTACATGAGCTCACTGAAGTTTCCTGGCGTGCACGGTAAGCATTGACATGAACATTTGTGTCTTTAACGTCCATCATCTCAGTACGGGATGTGCTACCATCAGACACATCCAGTAGGTAGCCCATCCTGTGTAAGGGCTCTGTAGAAGAGTTCTCATACAGACCGCTCCAACGGAACTGCTGAGTGTTTGTATTGCGATCACTTAAAGTCAAAACACTTGATGACCCTGCAGTTGATGTGGGATTCAACGTTGGGCTGACCTGTACAAGCAAGAAGGTTGATATTATACATGTAGATAGACGGAAATGCATGTCAGATGAAACAGCAAGTAGGGGAAAACTGTTTGAGCCATCAGAACTGTACAAAAATCAGCCAATACATCTATTTTTTCATGGATGTTGCAGTTGTACTGCTTTTAAAAACACCTGATGATTGCATTCCTGTATGTTTTTCTATCCTTAACTATGAATTAATATGCAACAGAGAGGCAGGCAATTTTTAGTTGTCGAAAGGAAACAAGGGTAAGAGAAGTTAAGGCAATGTTCATACAATTGAGTTAAGTAGCTCCTTTTGTTTGGGGAGGAACGCCAAGTCCCTAATGCCAGAAAGTTCCATACGTATGCATGTAGGTCTCCTTTCCTGCATGGTGCATGGGACTGTATATTCTCTTGGATAAATATCCTAAGTCTGAGTTCAAACCAGAGGGGTTCACGGTCTAGGATATCTGTGGATTGGAGATTGAAAGAGTGTCCCTGCTTGTCTTGTAGGTCTGATGGAAAATGGGGAGAAGTACTAGCCATTAGCGCTAGGTTTGCAATGCTCTATTTACCTTTCTTTCAGTGGCCAGCTGGTTTCGCCAATGTACAGTCAACCCTCTATTAGCGGCCACCTTTGCATAGCGACCACCTGGCCAATTTTTGTCGGCCCCTTGGATTTTTCCCATTAACCTAAGCATTAAAAAATAGTCCATAGCGGCCACTTGTCCAATGGGGCCATGGCCACAGCCCACATGATTTCCGGTCCCGTAGATTCAAAAATGCTCATTTTGTCGGTAGTGGAAGGTACACGTGCCTTGAATGTTAGAGCGCAAGTTTTTTTTGCTGAATTTACCAACATTGTGCTTGGCAATATCAATCATTTTCGGTAGATTTGACTTTGGCAGGGTCAGTTGAATTTTGAGACGATCAAGACGCTTTTACAAGATGAGAGAGATCAGTGGGTACTGAAATCATGTAAGTTATTGCTCGCAACACCCCCCTGGCCTGACAATCCAGCTGACCTCAATGTGCAGTGTACGGTCATAACCTTTGTGGTTGGCAAATCCAGCATGTGCTCATTTGCATATTTGTGACCAGACAAATGCGACCCGGGCAGCCGGATCACAAGTTTGAGGACAACACCATGGAAAATTTGAAGAAAACATCAATGACATAAATTTGACTTTATCCAGTCCAAGATGTGTTCAAGAATAGAGGAGACCTCTAGAAGGGGTGCATTACATTTTTCATTTCAATCCAACAGATTTGTCTGAGACTTGCAAAATCTGGTGTATGAATTTAAGAAAATCGGGTAAACTTGTCTAAGAAAAAAATGATGACAAAGCAATCGATAAGTGTCATGCCACATGCAGTAGCATTCTTGTAACAAAACTAACCGTTGAATTTCGGGACCACATGGACATCAGCTCTGCCATACGCTCCTCCACACACAAAGCTGTGAGCCGAGCCTCAGCATCCTGGTCCCAACAATCTTCAATGGTTTCTTTTAAGGACTTAACAGCCTGCAAACAATAAACTTAATATGTCAAAATCATGTATGACCTTGCTGGATGCCATCTACAGAAAAACACAGACAGACACACACACACACACACAAACAGTCATATAGCATCCATGGATGCAAACAATAGTATTACAATTTGTTTTTGTACTAAGAATTCACAAGGTACAATTGTGCATTAATCTGTATGTATATGTCATATACTATATACAAACTGTAGTTGCACTGTATACATCTAGGGCCGCTTTAGACCTATGACCGTAACATAGTTGTGCAACTGTCTATAATCTTATTGTTGTGGGATAAAAATGATATTGTAGCCATTGTTATAGTGAGTGAGGAGATGAAGAAAATGGCAGAATGTTTGCACTAAGACGTATTGTAAATATTTTTCTATGAGATTTTGGTGTTGGTTTATTTAAGGTTAGTGCTTTTGGTAAAATGGGCCGTATATTCAAAATGGTATATTCTTGTGTTCTTCCCCCCCCCCCCCCAATTTTTCTGAGCACTGAGCAACCTGCCTTGCCAAACCATTTTACTCACAGAAAAAATTACTGTCAGTGAGACTGAAACCAGTTAATTTTAATTTTTCACCTGGCCCCGTTCATGATGCAAAAAAATGAAATCATCAAGGTTCTATTCATTTGGCAAGCTGAAACGGATTTGTCATCTTGAACGCTCCGAAACAGAGCTGAATTTTTTTTTGGAACTTCCTCGCAAGATGGTACTAAAACGGTTTCTGGTCATTAGGAATTGCAAATTTTCTTCTTGAACGCAAAAGCAGCGTGATCCGTTTTACATCCGGGCACTTGTCGGATTTTTAGGCCAAACTGATAGAACCGTTTCAATTTTTGCATCATGATCGGGGCTTTAGCAAAATTACTAAGTTTTCTTCAAAAGAACTCATTGTTACAACAGTAATACAAAAACGTATAGTCATACACTTCAACTTATTAATGCCTCACAGATCCAGACTGAATTGCTTGCTGGACTTGAAATGAACTGACCTGGCTATTCTCTCTCCATGCATCTGAGAGCTGTGGACGTCGTTTCTCTCGAGATACTATAACCTGCAACTCTTCAAAGGTAGGGTGTTGTCCCAGTTCAGCCTGGAAGGGTTGCATGTATTCTGGTACTGGCTGGCCTGTGAAGAAAAAATGATGATATGGGTACCATGATTATAGAGATATCAAACCATAATGTAACATCTGAATTAATTACCACAACTGTTTTCTTGGTGAGGGATACCCTAATTATGTTTCCGTTTATATTCTGTTCTTGCTGGCCTACTGGCTGCATTCTTTTTCTTTCTTCTGTCATCGGCCAAACAAAACTCAGAAAACAAACATCAGAAAGCTTAAGTGCAATCGTCTATGACGCCAAAGGACGAAGGTTAATGTCCCACCTTCGTAGTTTTTTAAAAATCTACACACTGTATTCTAATCTCTATGAATGAATGAATGAATAAATAAAATGAATGAAATTCTATCTAAGCGTCATACTTTTGACTAATGCCCAGCCTGTGTGGGCTTATAAGACATGTACCAACATACAGCTTAAATCAACAGAGGATAAAACATAAGTGAACAAACTCTAAGGAGTCGGACATGGTTACAAAATCAATAAAAACTGAACAAATTTGGTAACAGAACAGAGATAACATAATCACAAATAAACATGAATCAAAATTATACAACCAAGACTTACCAAGACTTTGCACAACTGAATAGAGAAAAAAATGTATATATATATATATATATATATATATATATATACATATATATATATATATATACAGAACATAACAGAAACAAAAGCAATTGTATATGTGGAGACACGTATAATCGTCTACAATTGCCTTGAAGTTCTTTTTTTTGTTCCGGGCTTATCCCCAACTAAAATGAGAAAATATCTGCAGACTGCTCTGCAGTCACCTATCTGCAGACTGCAGTCACCTATCTGCATACTGCAGTCACCTATCTGCAGACTGCAGTCACCTATCTGCAGACTGCAGTCACCTATCTGCAGACTGGAGTCACCTATCTGCAGACTGCAGTCACCTATCTGCAGACTGGAGTCACATATCAGCACACTGCAGTCACATATCTTCACACTGCAGTCACCTATCTGCACACTGCAGTCCCCTATCTGCACACTATAGTCAATGTGTTAGACTGCATACAACTATCTGTAGACTGAAGTTACCTATCTGCAATATCCATACAGGTGAATGCAATCAGAGTGCAGTCTATATGGATACTGTAAATGCAGAAATGTTCGCGGTGGATTAATGTTCTCGGTTTTCGCGGCGACCACTTCACCACGAACTTAAATCCACCGCGAACATTTTTCTATTAAGGTATTAGACTGCAGTCGTTACCGTGAACTTAAATCCACCGCGAAAAGTCATTTTGCTCGCTACCGCGAAATTAAATCCCCGCGAACTTAAATGCATTTACAGTATACAAAATTAATGTAGTCTGTATACTACATTAAAATGTACCTTAAATCATCAGCTTAATGTTTTCTATGAAAACTAGAGTTTGGGGACCTCATACCTCCATGAAATATTCTGATTATGCAAATGAGCTTCAGATTTGCATAATTTATGCTTGTTTGCGTACACCTTTAACTAACTTACATAGGTCACGATGTTGACAATCCAATCATTAACTACATGCATTTAGATGAATTAGGTCACTTTCATTTCAATCATGCAAATTGGGGACTTATTTGCATAATTGGTATCAGGTAATCTTCCGCCTGCCACAAATTACATATTTTACATGTATTTGAGTCCTACAATGGAAAACACTGTAAATATACTTTAGATTTTCCTCATTAAGTATGCAAATCAAGTCAAAATTTGCATAATTTACACTTCATTATGTACATCTATGCCAAAGATGCCTGCATGCTAAATATTATGGAAATCCATTGTTCCTATGATCCGTTATGCTTCTTTGAAGTTTTTGACAAAATTGCCCCTACAATTCAAGAACAAGCTACCATAGCATTTCCAGGTCAAAAGATACAAAAAATTAAAGTTCTGCCGCAGTACTAAGGTCACATACCAGGGGCATAAAATCAACCCTGATCTTCATCTTCCCAACCCCTACATTTAAATCAATCGATCGAGAGGTTATTGAGTTATGCTGACCACAAGTATCCGGACACACAAACAGACAGACACACATAGACACACACACAGAAAGACACACCAAAAACTATACCTCCATTTTTCATGGAGGAAATAATAGAACATAGAGCCCTGTTAACCTGAAACAGGTCTGTCATACCTGACATCTAATTACAGTGCAATATTTAAGTTCGTGGGGATTTAATTCCCGGGAGCGGGAAAAATGACTGTTTGCGGGGGTTTTAAGATCACAGTAGCACAATGCACTGTAGTCTTTTACTGCCAAGGATATATGTTCACAGTGGTTTTAAGTTCACGGTGAAACTGCAAACATAAAACCACCGCAAACATTTCTGCATTTACAGTAGTAAAGTTACTCAGCAGCTCAGTTGCTGTGAGGCTCAAACCTTAAGGGGAAATTTCTCCATTATGCTATTTTCTATATTTTGCCAGGATCATTTCAAAGGGGTTATAATTGTTATTTGGACGCCCTATGCACAGCAGTGTGTCCACGGCAAAAAAAATGCAAAAAGTCCCTTCTGTCATGAATGATGAATGTTTGCTATTTGGGTGCAGGAATGAAACAGGCATGAAAGTTTAGTTATTACATCCATAACAATTACAGCATTGTGAAATGAATGTGGAATACTTCATTGTTGCTTTCTTTTCAGAGAATTTAGTGCTCTAGAAGTAAAGATTTTGTTTCTTCCAACTTGAAGCTCCAAGCTGGTCTGGACTGTGGAAAAATAATCCTCAGGCCCCTGTTAGGACTGTAACGTCACATTTCCGACTCGGGGCCGGCCGGGCTATCTATTGAAGACAAAAATAGCAATGTATATATATGCGTAAATACATACAAAAAAATGACTAAGTCTTGTGTAGTTTGGGTATCTTTTATACCATACTTTTCGTTCCCGAAAGCAGCATGACCAGCCCCGGTTTAGAAATGTGACGTAGGCCTTAGTCCTGTCATCATTGATTATTATCCTGTCATCAATAATGTTGAAGATTTCCCTTTCTTTCGATTGAGAAATATCAACTTTGATTACTTGTGTGATAAGTTGCATCCCATCCACTTAAGGTGAATCCTATCCACTTGCCCGTTCACACTGCCCTAATCAGACGAATTGGACTGCTGCAATACAGATAATTATTTTCGACTTGTTGCTTGCAACAATGATCATGTAACATTCTTTGTTTCACCATGCAGTCCACTACATTGTGTATCCCATATGTCTAATGTACAATCCCAATAAACAATCTCATCAATGACTACAAGTTACTGTGAAAACAAACCCTGCTTTTTTCAACAATGTATTGTACCGGTAGTAACTGTTACATGTACAACCCTTTTAAAATGTATAATATATGCCCCTGTATACAATATCATCATTGCTCTTATTCTTGGTGTACAGATTATCAAATCTTATGGGAAACACGTACACCCCACCATGTATAATGTACTGTCCCTATAGTACCATTTTTTGTTGACTTTTGGGGTCACTTCCTGTGGAGACGGGGTAAGTGCAGCGTGGTAGCAGCATGACGTAATACCACCTAAATATAGCACGATTGCGTAATACCCACTCAGGGCCACTGTAAAACCCATTTTCCACGTACAAACATCCCCTGCAAAACCGTCAGAAGCCACTAGACAAAAAAACACCTCGTACGTTTCTTCTCCTTCTCAAGAACTACCCACATACGAAATATCAGATCAATCTGTCATGGTCTTACGATGCTGGACTGTTCACAGACATGCCCTATATGAGGTTTCTACACATACCTATTGTATCATGCAAATTACCACTTGATTTGCATAACAAGTATACAATTATGTACATTATTACGTAAGCTATCTGCATACTTACAGTCATTAAGATCCATCAACCCCTGCTTTCATTATTCCTTCTCAAAACCTAAAACAAGAATTAATTTCACCGCCCCTGCGAAACCCCTAGGTGGCCAAAACTTACACACCTTACTATGCTTTTACACAGCTACCTACCACTTAAATATCATCACCCAAACAAGTCCCAAACAAAAAATAGCAAAACCGGAAGTTCCGCTGCAGTACCATAACACGCCGCCAGAGCGCCCTGCCGTAAAGCAATTCCTACCATTTCTTTGTCATGTCTAATCCTACCCACATACCAAATATCAAAACAATCCATCCACGCGTTCCCCAGTTATCAGGCTGACAAACGACCCCCTGACATAAAAACAGCACTGACTACAAACCTTCGTTTCACGAAGGAACAACTAAGACCATAATTTGGGTACCTAATGGCTGCATTAGTACTTCACCAGAAGAATCAAGTATTAGAAACTCCCCTACATGGAAGCGTAATAGTCCAGGGGAGAAAATGGCACATTGGCATTTCATGTGTAGGAGTCCTGAGAGGAAGAATAGACCCATGTAAGCTCTGCAGTCTCTGTCGTCTGTCATCTTATCTGCATTAATGACCTTAACATCGGGCCATAACAGTCATTCTAATCTTATTCATAGACAACCAGGTCATCTGTCATTGAATCAAGGTACATGTATTTTCTCAGAAACGGTAAGAACCTGACTATGCAAACCCAAAAAAGTGTTAGAACACAGAAAGCCAGGACTTCGAAGTTCCATACAGCCATGGAAATGTGAAACTACCTCCAATCCAACCCAACACACGCACAGCATCTGTCTTTATTCAACACAAAAGCCTGGATCGCGCTTGGGGATCTATTCTCTGTGTAAAAACTAATTAGAGGTAACATGACTACTTACAATGCCCCGAAATGTTTAGCTATACGGTCAATAACAGTATGAAATATATCTTGTAATATACTTTGTGTAAATTTTATGTATCATTTTACTTCATTATAATTGTAATTTATATTTCTCTCCTAAGGCCAGCCCTGTAATAACTGGGTGACCTTGGTTGCCTGTACTGTCAGCCAAACGAATACATGAAATGAATAAATCTCAATTTGGAGAGTCATACCTACAAAAAGTTGTGCTGCTGACGTACATGTTTGTTACATTACTTTTTTCAATGTTCTGGAAGGAAATGAAAAATGCTGACACGGCTTTATAACGTCAGATTATTTCTCATTGTCCCTCCAACTACAGATCGTATTTGTGCGAGCTGATTATTTTGAAATCAAACGGCTACGGTAGGAAATGCGGAATTAAGTTTCACAGACCTCTGCAGAAGAGTCCTTTTTTGTCCTGCGGAAGATTGCAGGGTATTCTGTGGAAGATTAGAGCGTGTTTTATTATAGATTATTTTATTTCTGTGCGTGGAAGATGGGGGCATCTTGCGAATTTTGAGATGTATTTCATGGCCTGATGATACTTTTATGAAATTCTTTATTGAAGTGCTGTAAAAGTGAGTGAAAGTGCTATATCATCTTCTTGCATCATTTGTCTGGACAGTGACCTCGAATTAAGTACACACACTGGCAAAACCTTATGACCACTTTTGGATTTTGGAAGGTTTAAAAAGTGCATAGTATTAACTACTTTGATTGAGAAATACAGTACATGTACCTACCCATGTAAAGATCCTGACACCTGGTGGCGATTTCCCATAGAATCAGCCCTACTGCATACATGTCAACTTGCTTCAGGGCAGACTCAAAATCTCTTAGGTTTACGGCTCCTTCTAGCACTTCTGGTGCCATGTAGCGAACCGTACCAACCTGAACACAGACATAAAGGAAAGCATCAACTCACATACGTTTACGACACACATGTAATTGTACATGGCAAGGAGGGAACATCATGTACAGTCAGTGATCTCACCTGCCATATCTACATCCAATGTTACGTTAGGTGGCACACAATTTGGCAGGAAGACTAAAAACGAGACCACTGCATGGACAGAGAAATACCATCTCAGAACAAAAAACATCTATCATGGGATCAAGGCATCCAGAGACTGAGTGAATATTGTTTTCATCATATGCATTTTCAAGTAGCCTGACTATAGCCTATAGTATTGCCGCCGCCCTAGGAGCTTGATGTCAAGCCCGCCTAAAGCTCGCGGATATCTGACGGCAGTGGGCCTCCATATATGGTGATAATGAGATGCAAACGTCACGTGCGCCCGCCGCCAGCATGGCACCCAGCGGAGCCGGTTGCTATGGGCCTGTCGGTTGCTACGCAATGATGGATGTCGACCGGCCTTTCATGTGCCAAAAAGTTTCACGCGGAAGGCTTGGCTACCCGCTCGCGAAGAGGATATCTGGCAGTCATTTTTTTACAAGTTTCTACATCGTAGCATGAGAAAATGGCGCACATGGCAGGGACCACGCCAAGAAAAGAGTGTGAAGACATCGTTCTCAGCGGCATTCCTGGCCATGTATGTATATGTGCAAACTGTGGCATAAATTTCCATGACAACACGGCGTAAGAAGCGTAGTTTTACTGTCACCATGAGCGGCCAAGTTTGGATGGATTTGGATGAAGTTCTGAACCGTTTTTACCGACCAAGTTTCTTGTCCCCACCTAGTACTCTGCCCGGCTGGCGCCAGCGAGCACGTGATGGCTGGGCGGTTACCATGATAGTAATTCCTATCCTGGCTTCCTATTGGTGACTCCAGGAACTGGAATGGTCCGCGCAGCGAGAGCTGTTCTGCCACAAGCTCTCGAGGAGGGGGTCATTAACCCCAGCCAGCGAGAGATTGTGTAAACACAGGCTACATTTTCAAGCTGCAACTGATTGTCTTTCTGTTCAGATTCTCATAAATAGTACAGTGCCAGGAAAAGTTTTCTCCAAGGTCCTTTTGATATTGAAAGTGCACTTTATCAGATTCCAATATTGCTCTGGCACTCAGGTAACCATTGTTCACAGGTGTTGCAGGCCTATTCTCTGTCCCAACCCACTCTTTGGCCACAAGTCCCACATATCAAGGATGAGTGAAGATGGGAGTCCACAGGATCTCCATAATCTTACAGCTTGCACAAGGTCTGGGTTGCGTTGTAGTCGCTAAGAATACTAGCAACTCAATTCAACACCGCACCTAGTCTCATCCTAGCAGCTACAAAGGTACAAAAGGATGAGTCGTCTATAGAAGCTTGGAATGGTGGCTGGCTTCCAAGTCAACGAACGAGCAATCCACCAATACACACTCACTCACTCACTATCCATGGTTAGATTATACTGCTGCTGGGGGTATCCAAAGAATGAAGCAAAATTTGGTCAGAAAAGCAAACAGTACTGTTAATCCATTCCATATAGCGTTTGTGAATTATAGCGTTTGTGAAAATGGAGTACCTCACGGCACTCAGCGGTGAGGGAGGTACTACATGTATAAGTAGTAACCTCAACAGATGTCTATAAAAAAAGATGCATAAATATAAAAAAACACCTCACCTTCCTCTGAAAACAAAAAATCTACAGTTATGTATACATGCCAACTTGAAAGCAAACAAAAACACATGGATTAACATGCGCCCATGCCAGTGGCATGTGTGGTTCTAAAACAAACGACCATATCGACACGGTGACGTCACTTGATGGCTGCCAACTTTGCCCGGCCTATACTACAAAAATCTAGCTGATACTGCCAACCCACTTGACACTGAATAAGGATGTCGAGAAAGTCATGTGAGTGGTAAGAGAAAACTAGCGGGAACCACCACAGACTGTAGTCTGGAAGTCAGGACCAGGTTTGCGAAACTCTATATAGAGGTTCAGTGGCCTGATAAAGCAACAAAGAAGATAATACAAGAACTTGGGTGGCAAGTCAGCGATTTGGCCATGCATTGGATTAAGAAGGTGGTACAGAGAGAAGTCGTCCGCCAGGAAAAGAACAAAATTGCAACTTTCCCACACAAAAACATCAACAAGTCTGAAGCTTGGTAACCTTAATGCAGCACTCACTGACCCTTTGTGAAAGCCATGTAACATAAACTGAGAATATATTCATAAGACGGAGGGGGGTGGTCCATGATTGATCAAATAGAAATTCAATAAATGAAATTTTAGCACTTGACTAGTGACTAAAAGCACTAAAATTAAGTTAGCCTCAACAAATCAAGAACTAGAGCTCACAACCTTGTACCTCCATGAAATATTTAGAGCCTTTTTAGATTTTATGCAAATGCTGCTAGGGGGCCAAAACATACATCACTCTTTCCTTACATCACAAGCTATTTGCCACCAAAAAAATCAAGACCATAGCATGTCCAGGTCAAGTTTTGCTGCAGTACCAAGGTCACACACCAGGGGGTGTGATCGACAAAAATCGACCCTGACCTTCATCTTTCCAACACCTACATGTACCCACATACCAAATATCATTACAATCCATCCAGAGGTTCTAGAGTTATAGTGACCACAAATATCTGGAATACAAACACACAGACAGACACACTAAAAACTATACCTCCATTTTTCATGGAGGTAATGATGGCCTCTAGGAACCTGTTGAGGACCAAGACACTGATTCAAATCCTCAAGGCTGGAGGACCCAAGAGGAGCTGGTGACCTTTGAATCAATATTTAGAACAATTTCTAACGCACACAGTTACTAACAGCTTAAAGCTGACACTGAATTGAAGATGAAACAATATTATCATGCACATGCATGTCTTCTAGACACCTACCTCAGTAATGTGTGCTGTGTCCTCCTGACCAGGATTACATATTCTGTTGCCTGTCAATCTCATGGCAAAACCAAGGTCTGACAAGGCACAGGAACCATCTGCTTTCACTAAGATGTTCCGACTGGTTAAGTCACGGTGGGCAACTGCTGGTTTGCTCTCACCTGAAGCACCAAATGATAATTAATACAAGATGACATTGTCACAGCACCTCTGAAAATCATTATATAACGGGGGCTGCCCTAAGATGCCCGCTTTTTTTATGCGCTCGAACTCACGGCGCTCCATCACTAGTTGCCAAAGAGTGGTCAAGTTTTGATCAATGAATTTTAACACATTCATCTAGAGACCATACTTGAATAAGGAAGGCATCCATACTGTTCTTTGCATGAACCCTTAACCCTCCGCGTTACAACTGGCAAACACTGAGGATGTTATCGTGAATATAAATTCCGGTTTGGGAGCTACGTTAAACAGTGCGCCCTAACTTGCCCCGCTTTTGGAATTTGCTCTCTTCGGAAGCTGGTGACCAATCTAGACAAACATAAATAAAAATTCTAATTTTATGATATATTAGCTTTCTTTTGACAGTAGAATTGTGATTGTGTGACTGTGCTTCTTGTCTCCCGCGAGGAGGGATAAATCTTTCACAATCCAGGTCGTGTTTTTATGGGAAATGGGTGAAATGCACTGAATGCGGCGGCCCGACTAACAAAATCATTACGAAAAACTACAACGCCGAAATCACAAAAAAAAACTCTGTGTACGTATTGGGAAACATATTCGACATCACTCTGTGAAGTTTTATTTTTATAGACGGTACGAATCATTTGCTAGAGTAACCAATCTTTTGGGCGTTCGCTCGTCTGCCACCTGCGGGGCCACGCTCCCTAGGGAAAACAACGGCGGTGATGCTCATGTTGTTTTTTCTATGGCCGGTCTTCTACTCAACAAACATTTGATGACCAATATTTGTAGCATTTTGTGAAGCTTTATTTCTTATGTGTATGACAGTTGTGTGGCTGTTTTTTACTGGTTGTTTATTTATGGACACAAGCCACCAATACCTAGTAACAGGTGACCACAGTGATTTGGCGCTACCAACATTATTGTGAAAATTCTGTCTTCAAAAAAATGGGAAGTGAATATGTGTAAGCAAAATTTTAATAGAAATAAAAGCTGTTTGTTTCGACTTGGTTTATTTACCTTTCTAATCATCATAGTCAGTGGCAGCAAACACGGCGTACTTATGCATAATAAGAGCATAAAAAAATCTGGGCATCTTAGGGCAGGGCACATCTTAGGGTGGCCCCTGTTATGCAATACCTAATATCAAAAACTGAAATTCTTTCCTTCAACTCCAACTTACATGTAGTTGTAAAATCCTTCATCACATTTGAAAAAAAAAAGAAGAAACTAGAAAGGCTCATGAGCAAATACAGCATACTTCAATCCATTCAGGGCTCTAGCCAGCGTCCTATTTTGACAGAGATTTGTTGCGTATGACAGAAAAATTTTAAATCAATCCGTCAACCTTGATGTCCAAAAATCCTTGGTGGGAGCTACAGGCGGCATGGTCGAGAAAGCCACACTCTGTTTGTTTTGCTAATTGTTATGCTAGTTTGACGATTTGTGTCGGCGTCCTTTCCCATACGATAATCTCATTAAAAAAAACGTTTTCCAGGTTCTCGATTCAGTCCTTCTAACTTCTGGAATAGTGCATTCTACGAACTTTGGTTGGAATCAACTTAGTTAGTACTTAGTTAGATTTTTCAGAATGGACCATCATCTAGAAAGGATGCTGCCAGTAAATGTAATTGCGGCTCAAGTCCAGTTTAAAAAGTTTGCCACTGTCATGTTTCGAGTGTTGTTTACCTTTTGAATTTGTGCAAATTTTCCGGCCTCAAAACTCATGTCACAAGGAAAGCAAAGTTATCCTAAGGCTTGTTGTTTTTACGTCCAACATTTCTTCTATGAACGACTTTATTCATTCACTGCACTGCCGATAGCACTGTTCGGGGATCGAAGCGGGGATTCCTTGTGCACACAGCCGACATGTTTCTGATCAGCGTGTTTTGGCTTATGAAGTTGAAAGAGATTCTAAAAGTTGTTCATACATTGTATTAAAATTTTATTACAAAACATCAGCGTGGCGTCTTATTTTCTCTCAATGACAACATTTACTTTTAGGTTTCATAGCAAAATCAGTTAATTTTCGCAGTTTTCGTGAAAAGGAATTAGCTGACAGATAAAAATTTCAAGCTGGCTACAAAATGACAAGCTGTCTAGAGCCCTGAATCCATTACTATTCCATGACACATGCAGGAACCCAAAATATACATTTTTTATCAAGAATGGCACAAAGTCCCAAATTTAAGATTTGTTATAAGTGAATTGTACACCATACATATGTAAATGTGAGTACATACCGTACACACCCTTATACCAAATTTCAGATCATTTGGTTTTCAAACAAAGGCACAAGAGCCAATAATATAATGCTAGTTCACCTTTATCCGTTGGGTAACATTTATCTGTTCTATCTAAGAACATTTATGTATTTAGGGATATCAAGTTGACAGATGTTGGTTTCAAACTACAATATTTCGAAAATAGTACAATTTGAAACTACCGCCCATTGACTTGATAGCCCTGGGTACCCTATTTAGCAACACAGCAGACATAGGTTACCCTGCGGATAAAGGTGAATTAAAGTTACTAGTCTAAAAGTCCATACAAATGAAGTGAGTATTACCCATAAAGTAAGATTATCTTGGTTTTAGTATTTTGATAGACCTATATACCATGGCATGTATTCACAGCCTTACCTAATGTACTATTGACCCCAATGCTCTGCATTCTCAGTACTACCGTTTACTTTAAATTCTTACCATGCAACAAAGTTTTAAAAACTTGAAACTTAATTGAATCCAGTACCTGTTCTTTCTGCCAAAGTGATAGAAGAATTGTACATTCATATCTTCTGGGAATGCTCTCATGTGATATCTTTTTGGAACAATGTACAAAACTTGCTAAAACAAGAAATCTGTTTGACTTTAGAATTAAATTCCTTTGTTGTTATGTATGGAGATTTATCTTTTAGTGTGCCCGCTTTAAAGAATCTTTAATTACATAATTGGGTAAGATTTTCATCTTCCGCTCCTGATGTATTAGAATTTTAAATTTCCAGTCCTTTAAAACACATCGGTATTTGAAAAGACAGAATGTCTTATTGCATCTCGGAGGGGGAAGCTGGAGAAGCATCGGGGTAAGTGGGGAACTTTGTGCTTATGATTTTGCTTAATTTCTTGACATATATGCATAGTTATGCTTCATTTTGACATTTAAATGTATGATTTTGCTTGATTTTGTTGGTTCTGGTGTAAATAATTTAAGGGAGGCTGTCCTCTGTTCATTTTTTTTGTATTTATGTATTATTCATGGCAATAAAAAAAAAGAATTGACACCTTACTAACCCTACACAGGAATAGATTAACTATGAATAACTAATATTTAAGGTCTCTGTCTGAATCAATACAAAGTAACCTACCAGGTGAAAGTCATGGTGTGAGTGCAATAGGACACAACTTCACTGTGCAATGTGTATGACATGTACATGATGATGATGATGATGTACATGTCCATATGCATGTTGCTACTGTACTCTTAATGGAGGGGCATGCAAAGGACTACAACATGTACAGTCACTGCATGAAAAGTTGAGTATACGGGGTAGAAACTATGCACCCAGAAACTCGAAATGTTCGGACATTCACGGTACGTTTCGAACCAGACATGATGCAACTGGCAACAGGCAACTGGCACACCCGAGTATGCACGGAAACGAACCACTTTGTGTCCGGTACGTGTCTATGACCCGTGCTTGACCGCGCATTTAGCCGTAAGACTTCTCTATATGCCCGGACACCCGAGACGTGTGCCACGCCGCATGGATGCTCTTTGCATAAATTACTGGGCAATTATCACCTAATTATCTACCTCTAGAGCGCGTTCATTACACCCTTTGTCATTAAAAACAGTGTTGTTTTACCACCCCCTCCTTCCCATGTAGCTTGTATGAGTTTCCTTTATTCTTTCAAAATGTGAATTAACTTTGTTTTTTGTTTTATTTTTAACTATTTTGGACTGCTCCTGATGGGCTCCGTCGCTCTTTTCGCTTTCAAATATATGTTGGTCGGCTGCCATATACATCCGGGTCTTACTATTTTCATAAGCAGTCGCCCAACTAACTGTATAGTCGCTTCCAATTTGATGACATAAACTCCTGTATAGATCTCTCAATTTCTGATCTCACAAAGTCTGTTGTCCAGGCGGTCTTCTACACAAACCGATGCTAGTCAGGAGCACGGGCTTGTAAAGCCTTGTATAGTTCGCATAACAGTAGTATTTAGTCCATCGTGAAACGGCAGCAGCTAGCCCTTCTCGCATTCGACATAGCGACAAAGACCTTCCTTGCTGAAACTCAAACCACACAAAACAGCTGGGCTCTTCGGTGCACCGGTTGTTACCCTTCTAAACAGGACTAGGTCCTATGGCATTGGTAGTTGAATGCAATTCCACAGCAAGATGGTGTCCGGTCTTCATGTAGAGTATTTCCAAGCTCTCATTGTTCACTGGGCACGGGGCCGTCTGGCGTGCATATACAAACATTTTGCTATCGGGATAGGAGCTGGGTGAAAGCACTACCTTACAGAAACAAGGTCATCTCCGAATGCCAACTGAAAGATGGAATTGAAAGATTTGAAAATCGCAAGACGTGTGCTGATTGGTCTACCCAACTGCTATGTGGAATACAATTGGCTGTATTTTATGTGTATTTACATATACAGACAGACAAAGTAAGTCAGAAAGTCTATTGTAGCTGAATTTAGCTTTTTGTCACATGGTCGCAATCCACAGACTGTCAAATAATACAGTCAGTCAAACAATACCCACACGGTACTAGGTGGCAAAGTGCACCTATAATTGTTTACGGTTTCAGACATGACTTTGATAATAAAAGTAACGTTTTTACTCTATCCTACAACAAAAGTGAACTATAATCTCCTTGGTCCAACTAGCATTATCACAAAGCATACAAACGTTACAAATCAAGGGCCCCGACGTGCATAGTTAGTAACTTCCCTGCCAGAAAAAACATGGCATTTGTTTGTTGTACAATGCTTCTATTATATACACATGTATTACATTCAAGCATACCCAGGAACAAAGAACACATTCAATTATCTACCCTATGCATGTGTGTTTTCTGTTTATATTAAAACCAAGGGGACCCTGAGCGCTTTAGGCTCCTTTTAACCTCCTCTATGTACAGTCAAACCTGCCCATCCAACCAACTCTATCCACCAACCAACTCCAGTCAACAACCACTCTGAGACGGTCCCGTCCTATTTTGCATAGTAATGGTCCTCTTTTAAACAACCAACTGCTTACCCCAACCAGCAACCACATTTTTGCAGTTCCCAGTGGTCTTTCACACCCCTCTCAACAACCAAAAATTGACAGACAGTCACTGTGTTTGATCCATCCCAGCAGCAGCCATTTCAAAATGAGTACTGTAAATGCAGAAATGTTCGCGGTGGATTAATGTTTGCGGTTTTCGCGTTGGCCATGTCACCGCGAATTTAAAACCACCGCGAACATTTTTCTAGGGCATTAAGATACTACAGTGCATGGTGCCACCGCGAAATTAAAACCACCGCGAAAAGTCCTATTTCCCGCTATCGCGAAATTAAATCCCCGCGAACTTAAATGCATTTACAGTACTTTTGTAACGGTCAGCCTTTTTACCGGAAAACAGAGGAAAATACAGTTAAACACCGGAAAACACACGAAGGAGTGTATAATCTACTGAAATACAGTATGTTGTGATGAGTAAACATGACAGGTCGCTATGTTTTGCCACAGAATAATCTACATATGGCCCTGGAATGAAGAAATCGTCAGAAAATGCATGAGACTACGGGCCGGTCCGCCGCCGCCACCCGGCGGACTGGACGTGCTCCAGTCAACAACCATATTTCCTTGGTCCCTTGAGTGGTTGTTGAATACAAGTTTGACTGTATCTTGAAAACCTTTGTTACAAGGGTTATCGGAAAAAACGGTCCGGTCTGGACCGCGGAAAACCCTGTCCGGTCCGGTTTGGGGGCGGAAAAACCGGTCTGACCTGTCCTGCATGTAGCTACGCCCTCTGGCAGGAAATAACAGAATTGCAATTGGTATGGTGTGTTCCCGTATATCACAACATGGAGCGAATGAGGTCGATAATGAGCCGCATGTCCTCACCGTAAGAACGATTAGCGCCTTGATTTTACGACAGTATGAATAGTAGGAATGCCGGTATTCTTCCAGTGTCAGTGGTAAATCAACGTAAGACCGCCGGTGTGGTCTTTCAGGTTGCTGGCGGGTTGCGTTCTGATCCGTACAGAATTATTGTCTTTTTTGGTGCGAAATTGTAATCCCCAACACTAGTTTTATATTTATATACTCTGTAATGAGAAAACTGTAGGTTGCATGAACATGTGTGCGTCATTTCTAGGAGGGGACAGTAGTAAACTTTATACTTGCTCTTCTAAATAGCTTTAGACAAATAATAGGTCGACAAAGATAAGAGTGAGTTATTCTCGTTGAAGATTAAATGCCAAGAATTATTCTCCAGCCAACCGTGGCCACGCTGTTTATCACGGTGTTATTTGGGCTCTTCCGATCTGAGATTGGATGGGACAAATATATGATAACTTTCAGCAAGGGACAACGAACACATTTGTACAATCATCACTTTTTACGGGTTTCATTTCATATGCATGTATGTGAGAAAATGGTATCGTGATCAAAGAACTGAAGTTGGGGAAATCTTCAGACACTGGTGCAATCGCAATCGTCTTTTTTGATCATGCAAAACTTCAATATATCGATCAAGAAAAGCCGGCTTGAGAAACCATATCATATTCTATAGCATATAGATGACAGATTTTACCGACATTGACATTGATTGTTGTCTTGCACATTTTTGTTTTGTTGACAACAATCCCTTGTAATCACCTGCGAAAACTCGCACGCCGACGGGAAAGACGCCCGTGTAGTTTGCAGAGCTGAAACAGTCCTGGGTTACCCTAATATATTCCAAGCCAGAACTTAACCAAGCCATAGCGCTAAATAGGCATTGTAATTTGTATGCTGGAAATAGATTTGACAGGACTTGACCAAAGGTAGGCTTTCAATGTTTCGGCAGTGCTGTGTCGGCCAGCTGAACGCGTGGGAAAAAGTTGAAACGAGAGTGACAGTCCAGGGTTGCCTGGCGTCTTACACGGAGTGCCGGGGAGTCTGTGACTGCCGCAGACTCATGCTGATTTCGTTACTTATCGAGTGCGTAGAATGAAAAACTAATTATAATACTATAGTACCGAAAATACAGTTGTTCGTTCTTTGGAGCTCTTGGCTTGATTCATTTCCAAAAGTAAACAACACTTGTATTTCACTTCAAATTCCATCTACAGACCGGCAATGCAACAGCCTGGCTGTAACTATGGTTGTGATTGTGCCGGCAATGTAGGTTCCATATTTCCGCTCAAAACCACAAAGTTTGACAACATTCCTAACTTTCTAAACCCCACATAAAAGCAATATACACGCCGTGACGTCGTAATTACGGCGTGACTACACGCCGACTACATGCGTCATACCAAGGAGAAAAGTGCCTATAAAGTACATGTATGAACTATAACATATTTGGTCATATTTAATAGAAAGAGAGTACGTAGTAGTTCTAAAATATATAGCTGCACCATTCCAGATATGTATTTGCCGTGCACAGATATTCCTATAAAAATTCGAAGGTGGCTTTCCGAGCGTGCGCTGGTGCATGTTCCCGATCTTGATCAAGCACGGTGGCAATATCAAAGTTGCCGATGACTTGTGTTGTCCGTTTACGTTAGATTTTCTGCGCACATGTACAGGCGCCTCCTTTATATTCGATTGACGTTGCATTTATCTCAGTATTGTTTCAATACACATATTTTTGATTGAAGAAATATTTCCAAGAAAACATGAGTATGAGGATTGTTCTTTCGTGTTAGGAAAATAGCAAAAGGTTGGCTAGCCATTTTACTTTAAAAAAACAGCCTAGTTACTAGTACGTTGCACACGCTGTAGAACCCCGCCCTTCCGGCCAGACGTTGTTAAATTTCTGCCATAAATCAGGCTGTTTGATTTATAATTAATGGTGATCTCATGAATATTTCATGTATACTGTATACAAAGCATTGAATATTCTGAATATTACTGACCGCTCTCCACGTGATACTGCACCGTAAATACGGCCGTAATTACGATCGGATTTACGGCGTGTACACGATTACGCTCATCGTAATCTACGGTGAAACTTCCGTTCAGCGTATCGTTCATGGTAAAATTGCCACCAGTGCAATGTTTATGCTACCCGTCGCCAATCTATCTGACGTGAACAGTGACATTAGCTTGCAGACCCCCATACATCCAATCAGTGCGCTCCATGCTGTGATATACGGGAACACACCATACCAATTGCAATTCTGTTATTTCCTAACAGAAGGCGTAGCTACACGCAGGACAGGTCGGACCGGTTTTTCCGCCCCAAAACCGGACCGGACAGGGTTTTCCGCGGCCCAGACCGGACCGGTTTTTCCGATAACCCTTGTTACATACTAATTGTATGTCTTATTTTCTAGTTCACTAACATGAGCTTGTCGTGTATCGTTATATATCATAAATAAACCTATCACAAATTGAAGTTCTTAAGTTTTTCTAAGCTCCATAGGCTTTGATAGAAATAGTTTGTATTAATTTTGCAGAAATTCTTCCAACAAATAGAATAATCATTTAACTACACCGTGTCTGGCCGTATAGCTGGACAATCAAAATGGTGCCATAACATCAACGCTTACATTTAGTTTCAATATTATATGTAATATACATTTTTCCGTTTTGGGGGGTGGCGGGATTTTTGTAGCCAGTAAGTAAGACAGGCGTGTCGCGTACGTATACCGACACCATGTTTTGAGAACAAAACATTGCATGTGTATTGGAGGGAGGGGAATGCGTTCAGGGGAAATAGCAGTTAATTAACGTCTGTTTCTTTCAAAAATACTGTAGCGTGTAGATTTTCATCCATGGGTATCTCAATCCCAAAAGTTTAACAAACTAGCAAATTCGCAAAATTGAACATTATTCACAGAATTGGAACGTGCGTGTTTAGAACCAGTAACGCGCCTTTTCCCGCACGACCAGTAAATAAGCAAACGGAACAGAATGTTACGAAATAGACATGTTCAACTGTCAAACATTTTGTTGCAGGGTAATGTCTTATAATTCATGTAGCATGGGCAAACTTTGTAATTTCTAAAGTCACTCTGCGGTACCGTAAGTTGAATATACACACGTTAACATTTTATCAGGATCATAAGCTTTGTTAATGCAAGAAATAAGATACAGAGAAGTTTTTCGTTTCTTTATTGCAGGGATACTTTTATATTGTTTCCGTACCATTTTCTTTTAAAAAGCATTGATGGCAATTATCACTTGAATACACCCCATTCACTCAACCACTTCTCAAGACACGCAGTGTGCGGGTACTGCGAACTACCGGACATGGCCGTGTCTGGCAATGATTGGGGATATTCGGCACCGGACACACCATGGCTAGAAATTCCTTTATACGACCCGGACATGTCAAGTTCCACGGTAGTATAAGAAACCAGAAATTGCCAGAAATTCTCATGCAGTAAGTACTGTGGAATTACTGAGAACCACATACCTGCTTTGACAAAGTCAGAGTGTAGGTGAGCTAGTCCCCTGGCAAGTGAGTGGCCTAAACGACACATGCCAGTCCAGTTAACCATGTAGGTTTTCAGGTAGTGGTAAAGTGACCCATGGTGTGCATAGTCCATCACCAGTAAGTACTCCACTGTGCCCTCCATACCAATCCTCTCTTCTGCACCTAAGAAAGAAAGAGACCTCCTGGTCATTAGGGAGGCAGATTAAGCATTACCACAGCATCTAAACTTGTATGCTTTCAGTACTGCAGAAAGTATACAAAATGTACCCTTTTGCTGGCTAATTACAAGATGGGGATGTGCCAGGTCTCCCGTCCGGGTGAATGATGTAATTCACCATGTAGCTGATACGGTATGGAGGTTCGCCAGGCCTCCATCCTGGTGATTTGAAGTGAATTACCAACTCCCAACAGAAGGATTTGCACCAACACACACCGCACCACCGCACGTGTGGGGGTTCTTTAATGTGCATGGGGTGTGGCTCTCACCATACACGGGACCTCCATTTAACGTCCTATCCGAGGGATGGCCCTAGCCGAAGCTAGGTACTCTTTTTCACCTGAGTAAAGTGAGGAAAGACGTGTAAAGTGCCTTTCCCAAGGGCACAAGATCGGTAACAGGGCAGCCGGATTCGAACCCGCAACCTCTCGGTTCCGAGACGAACAAACTGCCACTGCACTACACAAATATTGGCTTTTTACAAGGTTAGTCAGTTCTGACTTCGTCCATGTTCAAGACATAGTACAATCTCATTAACAAGTTATAATCGGTTGTGTTGGACGGAAGACATGCGTTCGAAAATCTCCGAAAAATACCGACCATTAGTGGTTCGATCCTATGCTGATTTATTGTAGGACCCAATAAATCAAAGGGGGACATTTGCAGCATGTTTGTGCGTCCTTTTAAACGCTGAAAGTACGAATGATACAAATGTGCTAGTATGTTGAAGTAAATGTCAATATCGTACCGATTGTCTCATCCAGAATATTTTCAATTTGAATGCTCTAAAAACTGCTCTGGGTGCCTTTAAATTCTCTTCTTATTGGTTCACAAATGCTAGTGAAAATATAATCTGCATAAATATTTCTCAGTCAAGGTTTATTCTAAATCCAAGTTAATCCATACATGTAGGTTTTAAACTCACAAAGACTGAAAGAGCATGTACCTATAAACCTGATTACATTGTCATGCTCCATATGTGCGGTTGTGTAAATGTCCCTCTCATTCAAGAAGTTTTGCTTATGGCAAGGGTTGAAAACTTTCACTGCCACCTCTCTCTCATTCAAGCAGCCTTTCCAGACACACCCATATCGGCCACGGTCTGCAAAAAGTACAGAAATATATTGACATCATGACTACAAGAATATTATAATATCAAGTTCTATTTTCAGTAACAGTTAATTCCAATGTTGCGGTTCTAAATAAGATACATGTAAGACCGCTAAGATGGCCCCCACACAATCCTTGATCTCATGGAGGAACTACAGGTGAACTAGTTCCTACCCAACGCCAAGCTTCTTTGCCCTGGTTGAGAGCTTCTGGTGTTTATTTTAGAAGAACTAGATTTAGTCTAGAGCCTCAATCCCAGGTAGGACATAACAGTCAGTATTGGTCCTGTGTACATGTACATGTAGTTGCTCATCAATTTGACTTTGACTTTATTCAGTATGCGAGTTTCTGCAAGTCAGGTGCCAATGTAGTTCCACCCTGAGATCAAGGTTGTGACCAGGGTACAAGAGGCAAACATATACACAGTTTTGGTCAGAAAATGGGCAAAAAACTTCAATAGAATAATTTTGACTGCATTTATTACAAGAAGGAAAAATGTCTGTGGGTAATGGTCCCCTGTACCAAATTTCAGGTCTTTCGCCCCAGGAATGACGGGCATCTTTTCCCATAAAGATTGTGACAGGAGAAGAAGAAAGAAAGAAGCAGAAACAAATACAAAAAGTGTGGCAATGAAAATTATTGCCATGGCGACGGTTTTATTGTTTATAAGTATTAAGGATTGTTGTTATTAATTGGTTCTAATAGTCGTATTCCATTCACCTGGCGATAAATGTTCAGAGAGCATTGCTGTCAAAAGGGGTTCTC
Organism: Branchiostoma floridae; assembly: GCF_000003815.2. Taxonomy (NCBI): domain Eukaryota; kingdom Metazoa; phylum Chordata; class Leptocardii; order Amphioxiformes; family Branchiostomatidae; genus Branchiostoma; species Branchiostoma floridae. Next base: position 607,981 of record NC_049994.1, read on the forward strand.
TTGTGAGTGAAGAGTGAACTAATGCTTCTCATCGATTTTTCAAATCAGACCCTCATTTACATAAATCATATCAGTTCATCAACTTCTCTAGCTGAATAATAAACAAGTCATGCTAAAATATTAAAGTCTTAGCAAAGAAGGCTATTGTAGTATTTTCTAATAATTTATGTAAATGAAACCCTAATTTACTTGATCTATGTCTGATAACGTTCAAATATCGTAGTTGCCAAATGTTCCAAGAATGAAATTATCATCATTAACCACTTTGATATTATAACAATTTCTCAATGATTGAATTAGATAACAATTGCACCACATAGAGCAAGTCATACAGGTACATGTTGAACTAGAGTTCAACGACCCCATACAGGTCTTCGCCAAATGATTCGATCTTTTACAACTGCTGTATTAATTCAGTTTGTCATTAATCATGCAAATAAGGCTCTCATTTGCATAAATTATATAACTTGATCATCGCCTCCACCGAACAGACGTGCGCAATATATGTTAAGAAAGGAGGCTTTTGTCGCTTTTTCTGATAATTTATGCAAATTAGGACCCATTTGCATAATTAATGTTCAATGATGTTCACCTGTTCATAACTTCCAAATGCTACAAGTTCGAAGTTCCCGTCATTTACCACAATGACATTATAGCATTTTGTCATTAATTATGCAAATTAGGTTTTTATTTTGCACAATATTCATCAATATTCTCTTTCTCAGTTAAAAAGGTCACATGTTGCAATGGTCCTATAACTGAACTAAGCATGTTTAGACAATTTCCCAATTAATTATGCAAATTAGCTTCCAATCTGCATAATTGATATGTGATATATCAAGCATCACGTGCCAAATATCCACATACCAAAAATCACAATCCGTCAACCCCTACTTGAGTTATTCCCTTTCAAAGTCTGACACTAAACCTATCCTGCACTTCCAAAACAAGCCGCTAGGGGCCCCAAACCTATACCACTTACTCACGGCATCAAGAGCTGTCCACCACTTAAGATTTATAGTTGCCGCATGTCCAGAACTCGAGATATCAAACCAGGAAGTTCCGCTGCAGTACCGTAACAGGCCGCTAGGGGACCCAAAATCTAATTGTTTCCAGGTCTCAACAAGACCTACCCACTTGCGAATATCAACACAATCCAATTAGGTGTTCTCAAGTTATGGTGGTCTTCTACAAACATACACACATACAAACGCTACCCAAAATATAACGTTCTTGGCGAAGGTAACCATCACATCGCTATCTCACAACCCCACATGTTATACATGATTTAAGCTCATACAATGCTTGTTTCACAAATCGGTTTGCATTTTTGAAACAAAGATATCAAGGGTGAAGAAGGCCACCAAACTTTTCAAACTCCTGGACACATGGACCTTTTTCACACTTCCCATAATGCATTGCGACAGGGTTCCGGATATGGATGTTGACTGGGATGTACCACCCTTGCCCAGGGTGCGAAACCAGGGTGAAAACAGCTAAAACCTTCAGTACGAGGGCGGCAAAGCATATAAACTAATGATTTGTCTAGCAGATATAGTTACAGTGCACGGGACATGGTAAAAATCACTTTCTGACAACAAAGAACAAAGGCCTGAGACGAAACGCAAGTCGTGACCCATGAGGTCATCGGGTGAAACCAACTAACAGCCACAGTGGTGCCGGCTTGCTAGTTTATACTTCTGACCACAAAAATTGGAAAATTCTCAGCCCTAATAATAGTTTTACTGTATTTCCCGGACAAGTCATTAGTTTATATGCTTTGCCGCGCTCGTACTGAAGGTTTTAGCTGGTTTCACCCTGGTTTCGCACCCTGGGCAAGGGTGGTACATCCCAGTCAACATCCATATCCGGAACCCTGTCGCAATGTATTATGCTGTGCACATGTATATCGGGATGTGCCCTGCGACTGTAAAGCTTACCCGTAGAGGTAATGGTTCAGTCCGGCATAATGCAACTACGCACACGCAGACTTTTGACATTCCTGTACAGTTTTTGGAATTCTTTGCAAACGGTCGCACACTATACTATGAGGCTCACCCATCAGGCGTCGCCAAAATCAATACTGTAAGAAGATTTCACCCATATCTTAAATACCTACCTAGAACTTGTAGCAGTTTGAGATTATCCATGTCCAGACTAGGAGTGATGGAGATGTCATCTGTCAGATGCATTGTGTGGTGGAGCTCTCTCTGGGATCCTGAATCCAGAATGGCAGAATAGCATTTTCATGAATGTTGGACATATTCATTGTTACATTGTGAAAATTCAATGATGCAAATCATTGACACTTTTCACATTGGAATTGTGAATCTGACTGGAGCCAAATTCAAACAAGTCAGCTCCTGCATGTACTTAAAGTTTGTAACAAGGCTGATTATGAACTGGTCGCTGTAGACATGATAGATACATGGATAGATATATGTACAATATATACTCAATGCGGACAGACCAACGATAGATGATCAATGACCACCTTTGTCTTAGAGTGTCCAGTCCTGCCTAAATCCAAATGAACTCCTTCTAATTTCACTTAATTGACCACATAGCAGTGACCTTTGACCCCGATACATGCCAGTTATTGTCGATTCCTTGATAGATGAACATTACCAGAAGAAAAGTCAATACACGTTGTTCTGGATACGCATGTATGTAGACTACATGATTATTTCCCTGGGTTATGCTAACGTCATATTTCCACAAAGGGGCCCAGCCGGATATGAATGAATGAAGACCTTTATTGTACAATTTTGCTCAACCGGGCTAAGTACAGGTCACAACAAATCAGGATATATACATACATAAAAGTGTCACAAATCTAACCAGAGGCCCGGGCACTTTTGCACTTCCAGTTGGGGTCCTGTGGGTCTCCCAGCGGCTGCCGGGTTATTTTTGGTCTTGAGTGGCTGCCGCGCTATTTTGGGGCTCGGGCAGGGCCCGGTTATTTTCAAGTCTGACTTAAAATCAACCAGAGGCCCGGGCACTTTTGCACTTCCAGTTGGGGTCCTGTGGGTCTCCCAGCGGCTGCCGGGTTATTTTTGGTCTTGGGTGGGGCCCCTGTTAATTTTAAGTCGGACTTAAAATGAACCAGGGGCCCGGCAGGGAAAATGTTAGGGAAATATCAGCAGTAAAAAACTCACTTTCTACAGTGTAACTCTTCTCAATGGAAAGTCCCACAAGCATGAGCAGGTCATAGAACATTTGGGGCTTCATGCGCATAAAGACCTTAAAGTCGCAACAATGTTCTCACATTAGCTTGCTCTTTAGCGTATGGTAGAACCAAAACATGGGTCGGCGCCTCAACCAGAGCCTTCTTCTCTGGCGCTGATGTTCTGTTTGTCTCTCTTCTTCTGCTACCCATGTAGCAAGAACAAGGATGCAACGGTGGCAAAGCCTTTGCCACCATCGGACAGTGAGCTGAGGGACCTCTAATGGGACGCGTGAAGAAAAAATGATTTGTGACTACATCATGACCCGATGTCTACCCGGCTTCAGAGCCCGGCCGGGGCCTAGATCGGTTAGACATTGCGCAGACCCCCTGGGTAATGTGACGTAGGCCTTTAGAGGGGTAAATGCCAATTAACAGTTAGTATACATTATACATGTAAGCCATGTATGGTGCAGTATAAGGCCTCACTTACCGTGCCAAACTCTGATCAAGAAGTAGATTGCAGAAATAATGATGGCAGTAGAACACACTACAGTCATCACAATGATAGTTGTTTCCTCCTTGTATGTGCTGTGCTGGGCATATGCTGGAGATAAGAATAGTAATTATTCCTGAGTTTCTACACAAACTGATGTTTACACGCTAAAGTAAGGAAGAAATTTTAAACTTTTTGGCAGCCACCAAGAAGCAACATAAAGTTGTCTGTACAAATTGGGTGAAAAGCTAAAACTCAAGGCATGTAATATACAATCATGTACATCTGTTTAATCTCTCCTCATGACCATGTTTTCTCTGATGGGAAAAACATATTATGGCCCATTATGGCAAGCCTATATGAGAGAAACTTGACCTTTTTGTTGAATCATTAATTTTGCTCCACATAATACCACAGAAAAAATAATATTTCAGTGTAAAAGGTTATATTAAAAATGTTTCTGAAATTTTCTTACCTGGAGTAGGATAAGGTGGTACATGGGTAACCGGTGGAATATACTGGTCTGTCACGTTATTGTTGCACATGTTCCCTTTGCAGCAGCAAAACTTAGTTTTGTTCATGGAGGGTGGGGATGGGCCACGGGTGAAACATTCTGGCTCTCCACACGTGTGCTCTTTACCAGGATGGTTCCAGCAGCCTAAATATAACAACTGTCATTTCAGCAGAGTATAAACCGGATAGTGAGTGTGTGAGTGTGTGTGAGTGAATTTTGTTGGACATTTATTTACTATAATTTAGTAGATTCCAATTACTGCTTAACATATTCCAATAGAAGTCATATAATATGTATATGTCATAGGGGAGATTGGATTTATCCAGGGGAATTCGGAATTCCAATCCCCAGGGAAAATTTGAATTCCAATCTCTCCTAGGGGAATCTGGAATTCTCCTGGGAGATGGGAATTAGTGGAATCTGAAAAAATTAGAATTTTCTTAGGAGAGATTGGAATTCCAATGTTCCCTTTGAAATGATAATTAAGCAAATTGAAATCTAACAAATTTGCATAAACAATGAGAAAATTGTATGAACCCACTTTGTGCTATTGTAGGACTATTGCAAAATCCTCCATTTGTCACTGACAAGGAGACGAATCTTGATAGATAAATACTATGCAAATAAAAACCTAATTTGCATAATCAATGAGAAAATGCTGTAATCCCACTGTGGTAGATGACTGGACATTCTTACTTGTGGCATTTGGAAGTTATGTACAGGTGAACATCATTGAACATTAATTATGCCAATGAGGAAATCATTTGCATATCATCCAAAAATGCGATTATCATTAAAGCCTTCTTTCTGAACATAGATTGCATATGTCTGTTATCTGGGTGGACGAGATAATCAGCTACAATAGTATAATATATGCAAATGAGGAACTTAGTTCCATGATTAATGACAATCATAATTAATGCACCAGTCGTGAAGTTATAGGGGCATTCCATTCCATAAGTGAGTGTTATTTTCTAATAGATGATATTTTTTGGGATACATCCCACTTTTCCCAAAGTTACCTCATTTGTCTTTTCGACAATTATTTTCTAAATCCAAGCACCCCCATACAGGCCTGCTTCTAATGTACTGTCACACTTTCTCGCTAATGGCAGGCGGGATAAGCTTGCTAAAGCAATCAAGTGACTATCATACAATAGGGAGATACAAAAAAAGTTTGAAGACTACATGTATCTCACCTTGGGATGGGGAAATTTGGCCATTTAAGTATAAGGAGTTGAAAGTCGGCCAACGTAAAATGGCGGCACGAAAGCTGCTTGCGTGGCCAGCATTGGGCACAATTTCTCGCTAACAGTAGAGTCGCTTAGCTAATGAAAGTTGTGACTATCAGACTTAAAGGAAGGTACACAAGTAGGTTAAGGGACTCTTGGAATACAGAGCTTTGGTTACATTTATGGACCATTCTGCTCTAAAAGGGTTACTTTTAGGGACCTGACGATATTTACCGGGGGGAGGGCTGGTGCATAGGTGGGGGGGGCCATTGAAAAATTTTTTGGCCTGGGGGGAGGGCCATTCAAAAAAATTTTGAGCCGGGGGGGGGGCATTGAAAAAAAATTGCCTTAGGGGCCTTGATAAATAAGCAAAATGTGCCCCTGAAATGCAGGAAATGAAGTTTCAGATGGTCAAGATTTCAATTTTTCTCTGGACGTCCCTTGCGACGGCTTGTGCCTCCGGCGCACACAACACTTCGGCACTCGTCGCCATCAAAAATCTCTTCCTCTGACAGAAAATTGTCATTACATTTAGCATAGTCTACCAGCGAAGTTTATCCCTCAAAATGCAGAAAATCGTGTCTCAGAGGGTCCAAACTTCATCATTTGAATGACATTCAAATGATTTGACAGACCTACCTTGCGACGGCTCGTGCCATACCCGGCGCTCGAAATCGTGGAAATACGTTGGGGGTGTCGTCGCCCTCAAAACCATGTGAAGTTCTAAAATAAAGGCTATTAAACTTAGCTTAGTCTGCCAGCAAATTTTGCCCATCAAAATCTAGGAAAGATCGTTTCAGATAGTCAAGATTTCCACATTTTCCCGGGGGAGCATGCCCCCTGACCCCCAAGGATTACGTTGAAATAGTTCGCCCTCCCCATACTGAGAAATTTTTTGCAGCCGCCTCTGTCGTGTGATTCCATGTTCGCACGAAGTTTAAGAAAACTATAGAAACTAAAATTGGTATAAATATCAATCCTGCGTGCATCTGTTCTTTGTATACGGAATGGTTCACGGACGGCAACGGGATAAAACATTACAATGTTTACTTTCGTGACAGCGGGCTCTCTGCTGCATATGACGTAATCATGGTGGCGCGAAATTTTTTTGGCAAGTTTGTAGGTTGCAATTGGCCGAAATAACTCCCGTTTTGGAAAGATTGAAGCAGTCTTGAAGCGGTTTTCGTAACGATATCGCTAAAATGTACCCAAGTCTCTTCCAACTACAACATTAATTTGTTTTCTTGTGTAAATTTCGTACATGTGTAGTGGAAAAGATCGCCTTGGATTACCCCCCCTCCCCACCCGCTTTTCTCTTCGTTGATGTGGACGCATAAAATCCACATTTTTTTGCCTCCCAGAATGCGGGAAATTTCGTTTTAGAGGGTCAAAAATATCAAAATTTCCCAGGTAGCATGCCCCTAACCCCCGAGACCGGTCAGGCCTTCGGCCCTCCGATCCCTGGACAGCCTTAAACAGCTAGCCGTCGGTCTGGCGGAAACGCTCAGTTTCGTGATCTTGCATATTAAACGTTACCAGAGACTTTTTTCACATAGATCGGAGAAGTGATATCAGACAAGGTAAGTCTTATAACCGTTGCAGCGTGACTGTAACAACATCAAGTGCTACATGTTTGTTTGGGCATTGAAAATTTTTTTAACGTCAGGTCCCTTATACGTGGACAAATTACTACAGAATGACCCACAAATGTTCTGATGACATTTGTGTACAAACAGTCTGCTCAAAAAGTGATCCTAAAACATCATTTAGTATCAAAATCTATACTAGTACTATCCGGTAGCTGTTCCCATGGTTGAAGTCACGTCCTCTCCCACCAGCGCACAATGCATTGGAAGGGTCCTCAGGGGAACTCATTGTTGCCCCTGCGTTTAAGCTTCCACTTGGGTTAAGTTTGACCAAAGAAACTTGATTCAAACATACGTCGATGTAGGTTCGACATCCAGGTAATAAGATACGCCAAAAAGTAGTTACTCAGCAACAGCACACAAGCCAAAACGGACGCGTTCTACCAGACGATGAACACAAAAATCAAGCAACATTTTCCAGTGAAGACCATCAAAACTCACACAAGCGACAAACCATGGATTAGTCAAAGAATAAAGAACCTTATACACCGGAGACAACGAGCTTTCAATACAGGCGAGAACGAAAGATGGAGATCACTGCGCAACAAGGTGCAATATGAGATCAAGAAAGCCAGAATGTCATTTTATAAGAACAAAGTCAAAACCCTTCGGACAGAAGATCCTTCAAAGTGGTACAACACGATCAAGACGATGGCGAATACCGCGAACAAAGGTCTAACACTGAACATCGAAGGAACTCCCCCAGAGGACCACAGAGCCACTGCTAATGCCATAAACAAGGCTCTATCTACTGTTACATGTTCATTGGACCCTCTTGACCTAACCAAACTACCCGCGTTCGTCCCGGGAAGACCTGTGGAAGAACTCTTACCTTGGCAGGTGTACGACAGACTGCGACAAATACAAGTAAAGAGCGCTGCCGGCCCAGACGGACTACCAAACAAAATCATAAAGGAGTTCGCCTACGAGATCTCCACCCCAATAACGTCGATACTGAACGCGTCTTTGTCGGAGGGGTATGTCCCTGTCCAGTGGCGCCAGGCTAACATTGTGCCGTTACCTAAGACCCGACCTCCATCAATAGAGGAGTTACGACCCATTTCACTCACTCCAACACTAGCAAAGGTCGCTGAAAGACTCATATCACCACTTTTGTATTCTGACATTAAGCACGATATCGATCCCTCACAGTTCGGGTGCCTCCCTGGCCATTCGACAACTCACTGCCTGGTCGATATCATCCACCAACTAGCAAAAACAGCAGATCAAAGGGGTACCATAACGAGCCTCGTAACAACTGACTTCGCAAAGGCCTTTGATAGGGTACAACACCTCCACGTTGTCACAAGTCTTCTGAACCTTGGCCTTAGACCTTCAATCGCGCTATGGATTTGCTCCTTCCTCATGGACAGGGAACAAACAGTGGTCTACAAAGGTGCGGTTTCTGACTGGATAACGACCACGTGTGGCCTCCCACAAGGCACTGTTCTTGGCCCTTTGCTATTTCTTGCGCACATTAACACTGCAAGCCAAGATGCACTAGCAAAGCATTGGAAATTCGTGGACGATCTGAACCTCGCTGAAAGCCGATACATCCAAGCCATGTCTACTATTCAAACTGACCTCAGCGACCTACACAGCTGGGCAGAATCACGGAACATGAAACTCCACCCCAAGAAGTGTACAGTTCTCCATGTCTTCTTCACACGAACTCCACCTCCGCTACCACCTCTGTCCATCGCAGGAGAACCACTAACAGTAGTCAAGGTCGCTAAACTGCTTGGACTGTATGTACAGGCTGACGTCGGCTGGGACTCCCATGTCGACCACATTATGAAGAAAGCCAACCAAAGACTTCATGCTGCGTAAGCTAAGACAGTTTAACCTTTCCCGCGACGAGTTACTGCTCTGCTATAGGACGTTCGTTCGCCCTACTACAGAATACGCCGCACCAGCATGGCATGCAGGTCTCACCACACAGCAACGGGCGAGGATTGAATCCATCCAGAAACGGGCCTGCCGTACGATCCTCGGTGCCGACTATACATCCTACGCTGAGGCCTGTCAGACACTTGAACTGCCAACCCTCGACAACCGTCGCCGCGAGTTGTGCCTCAAATTCGCCCATCACCTGTTGTCGTCTGAAAAGTTCAGAAACTGGCTCCCACCTCACCGTGGCGAGGTTAGCGGCAGACGAACCAGGACTTCTCACCTGCTTGACCCTGTCCATACGAGAACTGATAGGTATAAAAGAAGCCTGATTCCGTATATGGTGCAGGTGCTTAATAACACTTAAATGTTATGGACTGTGGACTATTTGGACATCCGAACAACAACATCGCTATTGTGTGCCACCCTATCCGGCAAATGTATTCTATTCTGTTTATATGCTGAGTTTTAAACTAATTCTGTAATTAAGCTTTTAAATTATGTTGTTTTTTCAAAAGTGTAAGCGCGATCATGTTATATATGCACAAGCATAATTCAGGTAACTGAGGTTGCCTGCGAGGCCTTGTACATAGTGTATATGTTTCCTGTTTCCTGAATAAACCAATCATCATCATCATATGGTTTTGGTATAAAAGACCTGTTTCTTCCAGATCACTTCAGTGTCACTGACGAAGGATAGTGGATTCTATTTGAAACGTCTGACCGTTTCCAAAACCATATCCAGTTGCTTGAGTAACTACTTTTTGGTGTGATTCAAACATTATCATTTATTCTCTGAGGAATTATAATACTCGCTTCTGGAGTGGAATGCCCCTCTAAAATCATTTGGCAAAGGTATCGGGTTGTGGAACTCTAGTCTGCAAATGTTTCTCCCTTGACTTCATATCGATGGACATGTAGGGTAAAACACAGGAATCACTTTTAATCAAATATATCTCCTTTACATGAACTCCTGTGTTAGAGACGGTTATCTGACTTTTTCTGAGGGGCTAGGGTTGACTTGATTCCCAGTGCAAATAGAGAGGCTTGAATAGCGAATTTGTTGCAAAGATAACAATTTCATAATTGTGAATGATTTGGGTAGAGAAGATCTTCAACTGGTAACGTTACAACTGTATAATGTATGGAAATGAGACGTTACTTGCAAAATCAATGAGTCTTGAGAATATGTCCATTGTAACCCTAAAGGTTAAATGACATGAGGTATGAGGAATACCAGGGGAGAAAACATGCAATGCATGCTGGAACCGAGAATAAAATTCTGTACCTTGTTTGAGTATCTTCATCTCATCTCCCCCCAAAGCAGCCTCCCAGAGGGCAAAACAGATGTCCTTGTCTTGAGAACACTTCATTGTCTTGTTATCAGCCAGGACTTCATCCTGAGCAATGGGTTCTCCATAGTGGTCCATATCATCCTCATATGTGTAGTCATGGGCCCGCTGATCTGGATCATAGTACGCACAGTACGTCGCTGTAACTGAGAAAAGGTCTGCAAAATAACATGTACATCATTGTTAATACATGTACTGGTAAAAGCTTAGTACCGGTAACATTCAACGCTTTTTCAGACTTTTTATTATACAGCCAACTGTGACCAAAGTCAGTGCATTGCATACTTTATTTCTAGATATACAGTTCAAGATATACTCATACAAGAAAAGGACTGCAAGTCTGCAAACTAAGCAAGAACTCATTGCAATACAGTCACATGATAACCTGAGTACCATCCTCCGTAGTGACCGCTGGCTCACTACTTTCGCTTGCTAACCACGGCCACTACGGAGGATGGTACTCAGGCTAGTCACATGAAGCTTGTAAGACCACAAAACAACACAGCCAAAGCATTTATGCAAGAAGCAATTTGATTCTGTGCACTTCAATAAAACATTGATATTAAAAGAAAATGTTTGTTTATCCTCCCATATGCTCAAAGCTTTCCCACTAACCATCTAATGCCAAACTGAACCACTTGCCATGAAGACCGCTGTAATATGTATATGTAGCATGATCAGCTCCCCCCCCCCCATTTTCGGGCAAAAATTGAAGGAAAAAAGGGGTTTGAAACTTATCAATTATGACTAAGTTAGTAAGCATGTTTTCTACTGTTTGAAGTAAATAGAATTACATATACACCAATTTGTAAATTGCAGAGAAAAATGTCGGGATCTACGGCCACTTCGATCCCCACAACGTGAACCTTAACAACAAACATGGCATCCGCGTTCGCGCATCGTCGGCCTCACACTCGATACGTTCTCGGGCTAACATCGCCAACTTGGCTGGCAGAAATTCCCAAATTTGGTAATGAACGGATAGATGAGATCATTCTAAATACAATGAGGGGTGAGTAAGTCTATTTCACCATGGGGTGGATTTTCATACAGTTTCAATTGATTTTTACCCACATTTTGATGGATTGGTTTCATACTTGGTGTGTTGGTGGCCTGTAAATGATGAGATTTTGGGCCCCCCAGAGGCTTCCCTTGGTACTGCAGCGCAACTTCCAGTTTTGCTATCTTGTGTTCTGAACGAGCTATGGTCATGAATCTTGAGTATTAGATAGCTCTTGTGCTCAGAAATAAGTGACATAAGTTTGGGCCCCCTAGCAACTAGTTTTGGGACAGCAAGGGCATTTTTGTCAAAAACTTCTGAAGCGGATAACTCAAGAAGGAAACAACGAATTTTCATGATTTTTGGTATGTGGGTTCCTTGCACAATGTTGTACAAAATACAATACTAATTATGCAAAATAGGAGTACATTTGTATAATTAATTGGACGAATCACGTAACTGACAATTTTATAATGGTTGTGGGCATGTATGGACAAACCCAAGGTTGTATCATTTTGATATGCTAACAGACCAATTACGACTCCGTTTACAGGATATATATGTCACAGGAGAGATGTCGATCCAGTAGAATTGTCGATTCTCCTAGGAGAGATCTCGATCGGAGCTGGTCCTAGGGCCAGCTCCGATCGGGGTCTCTCCTAGGAGAATCGACGATTCTACTAGTATAGATTGCGATTGGGGTCTCTCCTAGGGCCAACTCCAATCCAAACTCAAATGATGCTAAGATATTGGAAACAGACAGCGATCGGGATCTCTCCTAGGAAAATCGGCGATTCTACTAGGAGAGACCCCGATCGGAGTTGGCCCTAGGACCAGCTCTGATCCAAACTCAAATGATACTAAGATATAGGAAACAGCAATACTTTTTATGATAAACAATGATTCTATTTAGTATTAATGCAAACCTACTTAAACTCATTAACAACTACACACAAGCCTACTTGTGTCACTTCTACAATGTTCACTCAAGACAAATACAAGTCTGACTAGTGTCAGTAGTGAAATGTACCCAATAGGTGTGAAATAGTGAGTATTATCTTGAAACTCTACTTAATCTTTTGACACCTGTTTGACGACTTTTAGTTTATAGTTGTTCCAGTTCTTCCAAGCTGTGAAATTTGCATACTGACACATTGATCGCCCGTTGGTGCCTTTCACACATTATAAGATTTTTGCCACTACTGTATCAGAAATTACTTTATCAGAAAACATACTCATTTACCATGAAAGTGATGCTATATACTATAGTCTACCTTGAGTAAAGTTGAAGAAGCGACCCTATTGTGGTAGTCTTGAGTGAACATTGTAGACACAAGTAGGCTTGTGTGTAGTTGTTAATGAGTTAGTAGGCTTGCATTAATACTAAATAAAATCATTGTTTATCATAAAAAGTATTGCTGTTTCCTATATCTTAGTATCATTTGAGTTTGGATCGGAGCTGGTCCTAGGGCCAACTCTGATCGGGGTCTCTCCTAGTAGAATCGCCGATTCTCCTAGGAGAGATCCTGATCGCAGTCTGTTTCCAATATCTTAGCATCATTTGAGTTTGGATCGGAGTTGGCCCTAGGAGAGACCCCGATCGCAATCTATACTTAGTCTAGTAGAATCGTCGATTCTCCTAGGAGAGACCCCGATTGGAGCTGGCCCTAGGACCAGCTCCGATTGAGATCTCTCCTAGGAGAATCGACGATTCTACTGGATCGACATCTCTCCTGTGACATATGCATACAAGAATGGCATTCTTCTATCCAGAATAACTCAAACTTTCCATTTATTCTACGCTAAAGGAAAGATACGGACAAAAAAAGTATCTCTCGAATGTACACAGTTTTGAACTTTGCAGAGTAATTACAAAGATAAGAATCTCTAGTCACAAACTAAATATAGAAGCCGGAAGATATACAAAAATTCCCGTGACCAGAGGTTTTATCCATTCTGCCCAAATGAGATCAAAGACAAATGTCACTTTGTTATGGAATTGTTCACGATATAATGACAAACGCACAGAGCTGTTTACATTACTTTCCGCTTGCTCTAAAGAATTTGCTACTCTCTGTTCAATAGATAAATTCAACTACATTCTAGGAGGCGATAACCTGACTGTGTACAAGCAGGCAAATATATCTACGAATGCTTATACCATAGAACCAATAGTGTAAATGACATGCTAGATCCAATATGTTGACTTATTCATACCTTAAATAGATATCCATATATGTGTGTTTAGTTGTACTGTAAGTAGTTGTTATACGTGTAGACAAGGGCTTTAGCCAGCTCGAATTTTTTTTCCGTCAGCCAATTACAATCATCGTGAAAACCGCGAAAATTAATTAGAAGGACTGGACTGAGACCTTGAAAAACGGGTTTTAATGAGATTATCATATGCGAAAGGGCGCCAACACATATTGTCAACAATCATAACAATAGCAAAACAAACAGTGTGTGGCTTTTACGGCCGTGGACGGCGTCCCCAAGCCGCCTGTAGCTTCCAACAAGGATTTTTGTCCTTCAAGGTTGACGGATTGGTTTTAAAATTTTTCCGTCAGACACAGCAAATCTCCGTCAATTGACGGAAAAACGGACGCTGGCTAGAGCCCTGATGTAGACCTTACGAAAGTTGCTGCACTTTTGTCGTGTCAATAAAGATTTCTGTATAGTCTGTCAGCAAAATTTGTCCCTCAAAATGCAGGAAATGGTGTTTCAGAGGGTACTCTCATGTCCCAAATAAACATACCCCCCCGGAATAAACATACCCCCCGGACAAATCTTCAATATCTAATAAACGTACCCCCCGGAATAAACATACCCCCCCGAAAATGACCAAATTGGCATGTATCCAACTGTGACCATGGTACTTCTGTCCAAAGAAAAGAAGATGATGAGCAGGTAGGTTCTTTTTATTTATTTATGCCTAAGAACCACATCAGTTAGTTGTATAAATAATAAGCTGAAGAACTAGACATCTTGTTCGAATTATGATATTTTCTTAATTTTGTAATAAAAGATACAGAGAAACCTGCTTTAGGGGTCACCTGTCTATAGGGCCCACCTGGCCATTGCTGTCAGTTTTCATCGGTCCCTTGGATTTTTCCCATTGACCTAAGCATTAAGAAATAGTCTATAGCGGTCACCTGTCGAATGCGGTCGCGGCCAGACGATTTTCGGTCCAGCCACCGGCCGCGTTACGCCGCGCTAAATTATCCACGAGGGGATCACGTTTTTTTCAATTTCTGCACTACATCAGCAAAATGTAGGCTCAACTTGGACTCTTTATGAAGGAAACATTTAATAAAGGAAACATCATACAAAATTATGTGATTTTATACGAAGTGTTTCCACCTAAGTGTTGTTGAATAATTTCACGTGGTGTTTTTTCTCATCTCAGACTCTTTGCACTTCTACCCTTCTCTACATCGTCATTTCTGTGCAGACTGGAAGACTATATGGGCAGATTTTAGAAATAGACCGTCTGTTCATGTATCTGATGTTTTAGGTTCTTGAAATGCATGTACGCTGTCCCAATTTTCGTATTCCGCGGGCCAAAAATGGAAATCTCCGTCTTCACGTATTTCTCCAAGATGGCGTCGCAGCAGCTAATAAACAAGGTCACTAGGGGTCAGTGGACGACTCCACTTTTACCAAGGTAAATGTCGCAACAAGAATTCTGATGTGTTGCATAAAATACAGTGACTACGGTATAAAAACGATTAAAATCTATTAACTGAAAGTTAATTATGTGAAAACTAGACTAAGGTTGATTTTTGTTAAAGAAATAAGCCTACGTAGAGAAAGTTTTATTTCGACGTGACCATCTCGGCATAATGGCACATGCATCTACAAAGGGAAGTTGTTGCGGTTTGATGCAATAGAAATGACTATGAACTTGCTGTTTTTACCGACGAATTCCTGTCGTTTTGGAGAATTAGCAGCGTCAAAACGCATATCACAAGGGAAATGAAGTTTTAGTTGTTATTTCTACGTCCAGCATTTTAAATTATTATGTGAACGAATCACTCTTCCGCCTCGCTGCCGAAAGCGCATGGAACCACAAGACCGGAAATTCCTCGTGCAAGGTGCTGGTTTACGATGTAAACAGAGACTGTAAACTACTATTAAATTAAAACTAAAAGTTATTTATGTAAAAATTGTACTTCAAAACGTCAGTGTGGTGTCTTATTTCCTCCCAAGAACAACATTTACTTCATAGCATCATAGCGAGATCGACTGAAATCACCGAAAGAGTACCGCGTATGCATATACGCTGCTCATGGAAAGCCGCGCCGTTTTGCCCGAAAAATAGTAAATTTTTTGCAAAAATACCGCGGAAATATGGGCAAAAACCCCAAAACTTCAATTCTTTGAGGGTCCTGGCTTAGCAAAGCCCCAATTTTCAGAAAAAAAATAAACGTACCGTCCAAAATAAGAACGTACCGGGTGGATTGTGAGGCTGAAAAAAATAAACGTCCGGGACATGAGAGTACAAATTTCAAAATTTTCCCATACCTACATTATGATTATGACAGTTTGTGCTTTTGGCACTCGAAATCTGATCATGATTGGGGGCATTGCCCTCAATCACTTAAAGCTTAAACCATGTGAATTTCTAATTGAAATGCCATTCAACTTAGCTTAGTCTGTGAGCAAAATTTGCCCTTCAAAATGCAGAAAATGTTTCAGAGGGTCAAGATTTGTCGGCGAAGTTCAGCCAAAACACTATTAAGATTTGCATAATGCAGTTGGAAACTTCGTAATTTAGCGTAGAGCGTAACGAAGCGTCCATAATTTTGCGTATCATGTAGCCTGCCCTTCCGAATTTAGCGTAGAGCGTTGTCGGTACCACCCCTTGGGGGCCCTTGTATATGGTGTGATAACGTCGGTCCTTTGCTATAACCACTGAATAAAACCATAGGTGTGTTGATCAGGCAAAGTAGGTCACAGTGTTGCGCGGGTAAACAAGTGTGTTGCTCATTGTACGTGTCGGCCACGGTAGTTTACAATTTGTTGGACAACCACAAAGATAATATATAACGTTACTAATACAGGGCTCGAAATACCACCTGCATATAGTTTGATGATATACAGGTTAGTGCAGGTAAAATTGGAGCAGTGCAGGTATTTCTGGTATCTACCTGCACCTAACCTGCACTGGTCCATGTACTGGGTTTTATATATAAATTTCCTTTGATTTAGATGTATAGGGATTGTTATTAGCTGCATTGACTGTTACCACCTTTAAGTATAAAAGAAACAAAAATAGCAATGGTATGATCCGTACTTCCAAAACTCAGAGTGGTGCAGGCAAAATTATATGTCTGGTGCCAGAAATATTCAATGTTACCTGCACCAGTGCAGGAAAGCACAAAAAAGTATTTCGAGCCCTGAATAGAAACGTTTAGATGGTTGACGTTATATTTTTGTTTGTATAATACAAACAAAAACATATCAAACGTCAACCTTCTTCGCTAAAGTATAAAAAAAATGTATTCACCAAAACATCTCACATTATATTAAAAGCGTAACGTTAAAAACAAATGGAACATACGTCCAGCTATCCAGCCGACCACGATGGCGGCGGCGCAGCAGACAGGGGCGGTCCCGCGGGCCATGTTGGGTTTGGGCGGCCCCACACCGCACAGCCGACTGTCTTTTATCAGTACTGGGAATCACTGACCTGTGAAGTCCATCTGTCAAAATATCATGAGAATTCGTCACACTAATTTGTGTAAATCCGACTAGCTACAATCTAATTCCACAGATCATGCATACGCATTTGGATTGAAAATTAATAGTAAATATAACAAATGCACTGGTAACGTTAACGTTAACTATTATAATATAAAATATGGCCCCTGCACAAAACCCAGACGGAAAGCCAGACATGGGTAACGTTAGGCCTCTTAAAAACGCTTCCACTGCGTCTTCTACGGCCGATCTGATAGATTTTCTGTATGCCATGTGAAACATCTACGGTCAAGATGATATTGCTAGTGAAAGTTTAGAAAATGATGGTTACGGGCGGTGTACATACGGTAAGACGCGGTGCAACACCAGATCCAGACGGTCCAACCTTGCGCAGCCTCCGCCTCACTGCGTCTGCGTGATGACGTCACCTCATATTCCCCTGACACGGCCAGACCCGTGAGTCATGAGCAGGTTGGATGCTTAAAAAAATAGTAAATTTCAGGATGGCGTCCACCATTTTTTACCTTCGCCATTGAAGGAAGTTATGTTTCCGGTAGCTGTCCGTCTGTGAGCTCGATAATTCGAGAACGCCAGGATTGATAACGTTAACGTCATATTTATTATTTTCACTCCGTGTACCGTAGGTACGGTAAGTTACGGAGTGAAAATATTGTATGGAGAGAACCGCTTTTGTAGAAACATCCTAGTACTACTAGGTACGGTACACAGAAATCCATGTATTAAACCTTGCTCTTAAGGCGGAACTCGGGGGTTTTCCAACAGATATAACTATAGAAGACAGTGTATGTATCCGTTCTTATGTTCTCGGGCAAATTCACTCCTCCGACGGTTTAGTTACTGCTCAGCGGCGGTAAAAAGTGAGTTGTTCTCAGCGTACTGCTCCCCGATGTATTGTGCTCAAATCTGGGGCAACTACAGCGTGAGTGCTATGTCGAAACTGCGTGTGGCATACCACAGCGCATTTAAACTCCTCTTTTCGGTAGGCAGGCACACAAGCACTAGCCTACTTGTTTGTTAGCAATCGGACCGACATGTATGACGCAAGGCGCCGCAAGGTCACCCATGCATTTGCTATGCGCTTACTGTCGTCTGACCGTCATCATCCGATTGCTTGTCCACTCGGACGGCTTTCGCTATAGCACCTTCTGGCGACATTATGTAAATAATAGTTAACTAGTTGTAAGAGGGCCCCCAAGGGGGGGTACCGACAACGCTGTACGCTAAATTCGGAAGGGTCGGCTACGTAATACGCTAAATTATGGACACTTTATTACGCTCTACGCTAAATTAAGAAATTTCATAATGCATTATGCAAATCTTTGTCGTCTTTTGGCTGAAATCCGCCGACGGCAGAACACGTGCACACGTAAACAAAACTGATAATTCCATCAACAAGATTCAAACTTAACTTACTAGTAGACGCCTTGCTGGCCAGAGGCGGCGACAGCAAATTTCTTATGTGACGTAATTTTCAGCACTTGTAGCACCGAAAGTGGAGGCGCGACAATCCTAGGGCGTCCGGGGGCATGCTCCCCCGGGAATATTGTGAAATCTTGACCCTCTGAAACGCCATTTTATGCATATTAAGGGGCACATTTTGCTCACAGACTAAGCTAAGTTAAATAGCATTCCAATTAGAAAATCACATGGTTTTAAGTTATTGAGGGCAACGCCCCCAAACATCATTTTCAGATTTGGAGTGCCGAAAGCACGAACTGTCGCAAGGTAGGTACGGGAAAATTTGGAAATTTGTACCCTCTGAAACACCATTTCCTGCATTTTGAGGAATAAATTTTGCTGGCAGACCATATGCTCAATGTAATGACATTTCTGTCAGAGAAACGTTTTTGAGGGCGACGAGCGCCGGATAGTCTTGAGCACCAGAGGCCCAAGCCGTCGCAAGCCCAAGGGCCGCCCGGCGCCCGGAGAAAAATTGAAATCTTGACCCGTACCCTCTGAAATGCCATTCCCTCCATTTATTAAGGGGCACATTTTGCATGTTAACTAAGTTCGGTAAAGAAATTTCTACTAGTTGGGGGGCGACGCTCCTGCAACATATTTTCACCATGTCCAATGCCGAATGGGTAAGCCATCGCAAGGAAGGTCCGGCGAAATTTTGAAATCTAGACCCTTTGAAACGCAATTTCCTGTATTTTCGCGAGTAAAATTTGCCGGTAGACAAGATAAGTTTAATGAAACTTTGATTACGCTTTTCGAAAAATTAATATGAATTACGTTTTACGGTAAAATCCGGTTAGCTTCTACGTAATACGTTAAATTAAAGGAGCCAATATCGCTCGACGCAAAATGCACCGATTACGCTCTACGTTGAATTCGAGCGGTCCCGCTACGTAGTACGTAGAATTAAAACCACCGATTACGCTCTACGGAAAAGGGCTTTGGGGGCCCCTTGTAAGTGTAGTTTTTTAACCTCTGTACTGTGTCTGTTTTTTTTTGGGCCATGGGCCTGATTCAAACAAATAAATAAATGAATAAGATAGAAAGGTATTGGCTATCAAAGACTGAAACAACTGGACATCCACACACATCCCTTACAAGTGGACGCACTACTCTGTCACCAATACAATATGGGAAATGAGCCACAAGAACACGTCATGGCCCCCGCTATCCCTGTCTTCCGCTCGGTGTACCGAAAGTGCGAAAGGGAACGAAAAGGAGCGAAAAGGAACGAAAAGGAGCGAAAAGGAACGAAAAAGGAACGAAAAAGGAACGAAAAGGAAAGTACCGAAAGTGCTAAAAGGAACGAAAAGGAAAATACCGAAAGTGCGAAAAGGAACGAAAATATCGGATAGGAACGAAAAGGAACGAAAAGGAAAGTACCGAAAGTGCGAAAAGGGACGAAAAGGAACGAAGTATGAAGCTTAGTAAAATAAAATCGATGGGAATATAAGGAAACGGTACTATGATCGCCAAATGCATATGAAACGAGCTTTTTTTTGGCATTTTCCATCTTGTTCCACGAAATCCCAAGAGCCCCATTGGTTCAATGGAAGAATGAATATTAATGAGACCTATCTATGCATATCAGATAACCATCCTCTATTACTGATGGTGCTGCTAATGTCATTATACATGCATTTTATTGCACTCGTAAACAATGAGCGAAAGTTATTTTTTTCTAGAACCTTCCACAAAGATTTTCTATTCAAATTGTCAAATGCTTCAGTAAAATCCAGGAAGATTACTGCTCCAGGGATATTTTGGGTTTTAGCATATTCTATAACATCATTAATCAGTCTTACATTTTGTCCAATGAATCTACCCTTGATATAAGTTGTTTGGTCATTATTAATCAACTTGTGTAAGACTTTCATAAAGTCTCAAAGTCTGTTGGCAAGAACAAAGGCAAATATTTTATATTCAGTGTTGAGAAGGCTAATTGGTCTCCAGTTGTCTAGGTGGTGGCGTTCATTTTGTGTGTGTATTAACCTTAGCATTGCACGTCTTTGCGAAACAGACATTTTACAGTCTATCAAAGTTTCCTGGATAGAATTATATACTAGGTCTCCTATATAGGGCCAAAACATCTTTAAAAATTCTGAGGGAATGTCATTAACGCCAGGGCTTTTGTTTTTCTTTCATAGAGATAAGGGCATCCTTACATTCATCTTTAGTAATTGGTTTATCTACGAATTCTCTGTCAGTTTGGCTCAAGATATTTTCTAACTGTACACTTTTTAAGTACTGATCCATGGCTATATCACTTATATTGTCTTCCTGGTATAGTTGTTCATAGTTTTCCTTACATTCACTAAGAATATCTGAGTCTCTACTAATTTCTCTCCCATCAATGGATAACAGGTTAATATCCTTGTCACTTCCTCTTTTCTTTTCCAAGTTTAAGAAGTACTTCGTAGGTTTTCCCCCCCTTCCCTCTGTTACAATATCTCCGTATAGAGCCCTAACACCGATTGGTTTTGAGTGACGTGAACCAAATGTTTACATTCATAGCGATTTGTTGAGGGTGACGTGAACCAAGTGTTTACATTCATAGCGCGTGGAGCGCTGCTCGCTTAGCTAGTCGCTCTGTCACTCTGTGTATGTTTGTTGTTTACAATATCTCCGTATAGAACTACCACCAATTCGTTAAGGGTGACGCGAACCAAATGCAAAAATATGCTTACATTAATAGTGCGTAGAACTGGTAGCTCAGGTCCCCGCGCGGTATATGTTTGTCTTGTACGAGAGCTCCTGGAGCTTTAACAATTTTTGAAAGTAACGAGAATTATGTTTTGTATTAATGGTGTCGTAGAGCTGTTAGTTCAGCCCGGTTGTTTGTCTTCTATGAAAGAAGATCCTCCCGGACTTCTGAAAATTCCATGAAGGTGACGAGAACCAGGTGAGTGCGTAGAGCTCGCTTCGTGGAGCTGGAGGGCTATAGGGGCTGCACGAGCAACCTCCATGGAGGTTGCTCGTGCAGCCATGGAGGTTGCTCGTGCAGCCCCTATTGCATTTAATTTCTATTTGTTATCCGTATTGTTTACATCTTCCTTCATTTTGTATTTCGCTTTGTTACCTCCATGAAATGTCATGGAGGTTATATTTTCAGCTGCGTTTGTGTGTCTGTCTGTGAACAAGAACTCAAAAACGGCTGGACGGACTGGTTTCATACTTGGTGTGTTGGTGGGGAAAGCTGGAAACGATTAGATTTTGCGCCCCTCAGCGGATTCCCTCGGTACTGCAGCGCAACTTCTGGGTTCGCTATTTCGTGTTCTGAACACGCTATGGTCACGATTTTGGGGTGTTAGATAGCTCTTGTGCTCAGGAATAAATGACAAAAGTTTGCGCCCCCTATCAATAGGTTTGGGACAGCAGGGACACTTTTGTCTCAAGAAGGGAACAACGGATTTTTATCATCTTTGGTATGTAGGTATCTTAGACAATGTTGTACAGAATGAAATACTAATTATGCAAAATAGGAGTACATTTGCATAATTAATGTGAATATACCATCATAGCAGTTTTTTATGTATCTCTTGTTCCAGACGAGATATATAGTCTTGACATTGGGTGGTAGATAGCTTTCAGTGTCATGACAAAGTGGGGCCAGTTTCAGCCCCCTAACATTTAATTTCTAAACTGCAGGGACGTTTTTGTTAAGACATTCCAAAGAGGATAACTGCAGAAAGGATTGACGGACTGACATCATTTTAGGCATGCAGGTAGCTTAGACAAAGAGACAAAGAACAAACGATATACATGCTATGCAAATGAGGATTTAATTTGCATAACTAATAAGGAAATTGTATAATTCCATTGTTTTCAATAACTGGACTTCCAGAAATGTAACATATGTTAATTATGATAGGTGGAATATAAGCAGATACCAAGTATGGTAATGAGGAACTTACTTGCATAATTTATGTAAAAATTGCAAAACCGCTTTATGATTAATGATGGGAAACTAATGATTGTGACATATGTACGTTAGTAACAACCATGCATAAATTGTGTTAATGCGTTTGTCTATTGCATGAAATTTACAAAAGCTCTAAATATTAATGGAGGTATGATGAGGTCACCGAACTCTAGTTTTTGTTTGGACCTTTATTTATTCATGAAAGCTCAAATCGGTTTTCGCAGTTTAGTTATGTTTATGTCCTTGTATATATATATATATATATATATATATATATATATATATATATATATATATATATATATGTGTGGGTGTGTGGGTGTGGGTGTGGGTGTGGGTGTGTGGGTGTGCGTATGTGTGTGTGGGTGTGTGTGTGTGTGTGTGTGTGTGGGTGTGTAGTGGTCGCGTTAATATAAGTTGATAACTTGAGTGCGTCACCACTGCGTCTGTCTTTCCGGTCAAAGTAAATAAGAAATGAAATAAAAAATAAGAAATAGAAAAAGCTGGATACACCATCTTAAAGAAATATTAGTTAATTCAGGCCATTCCTTTTTATGGAACACCAACTATCCGTTAGATAATACGTATATATTTACATTGTTAAAGAGAAGACCGACTGATATGTATGTTCAAACGTTCTTTCACGAGTTGTCTGTAGATAATGTCAAGCTGTAAATACTCTCCAATGAATGCAGTGGAACGTTTTTAACCAGTGCCCTCACTACGAGGCCGAAAGAAATAGATCATTTCAAACTGTTGCCTCATTTTCACCGAGCTTTAACCATTTAGGAGATCAAAAGGCTAAATTTTTAATCCAAGCACATAACCCACTCATTTTGCACAAAGTCGGACTATTTATTAACCACTGCCTTCAAAGAAGAAGTCAAACCCTCATGCGGACTTGAAAATATACGCAGGTGTGACCCCACCTTAAGTTCGTTTGATGACCAAAACTGTATGTATTTTCCTCCCGTGCCCAGGTATTAAGTCTACCGAAATTTGGTATGATAGTGCATGAGATATTTATGAAAAGGACTGTATTGTTCTGGGCCAAAATCACTTCGAAATTATTTAAAAGCCAATTTGGCGGGGTATCTACGTACATCTAGTCTCCAATCAGATCCTACGGTGCCTTAGAAATAGTATCAAAGCTGGCAAGGGACTTAGTATAGCGGCACCCGTTTGACTCCCTTTGGCCTGCTATCTCCCTTTGGCCGGCTATACTCCTTTGCCAGCCTCTTTTGGCACTGTAGGGTCTGCTTGGAAACTATAGGCTGTAGGTACGTTATACCAAAGTTTTGGGTTGCGTAACGTGTTGCGTCTGTAGAAGTAAAGATTTCCGTTTGTGAAGTAAATGTTTTCTTTCTTGAAGAACAACAGCGCATCCTTTCTTAATGTGTGAGTCACTAGCATGTTGTGAGCGTGCTGCAAGGCCATGTTGGTGTGATTATATGGATGACATTCCCGCGCGGATCAATTTTCTGCCGTTTCCAAAATACATAGAGTTTTCAACCATACACTGATTAAATCGTACAAAGCAGCTTCAAAATAAGCCAATATGTGCCATGGATTGTAAACATGAATATTGGAAAGCGTATACTGCTGTCATAGAACATTACAAGTCAAGGTCAAAGAAGATGTGGAAACACAAAACTGAAGACTGTTGTTTGGTATAGTGTATTCTGTGTGTTAAACGTTCAGCCATTTGTTCAACCTTCCTGACCACTTTGCACTTTGCTTTCATAAAGAAGGCAACTTTTTTATGTCAAACTTTTATTTTATTCGCACGCTCACATCAGCTTTTTTTTTATTTCCAGAGGATGTGATCCATATAATGGCCTAATCAAGAAATGAAAGTGCGATGACAGTGCAGCACTAGTATGAACGTACCGTGCGCCAGAAATGCTGTCTGCAAGCCGATTTGAGCTTCTCGTGATTAAATTATATAAACTAGAGTTCAACGAACACATACCTTTGCCAAATAAACTAGGTTTGTTATGTAGAAAGATGTCTGTAGACATAAAAATTTTATGTTATTTGAGGAAGTCACACGAAGTCTTATCAATTAGAGTTTGGTGACCTAATACCTCCATGAAATATCAAGAGCTTGTGTAAATTTTATGCCAATGACTTACTAGAGTGCCCCAAATCTAATCATTAGTCTTTGTAGGGAGGGTGGAGAGGTACATGTGTGGTGTGTACAGAAATGTATGTCACTGGAGTGTTGAACTTCTGTTCTTGCAATATCTAAAGAAAGAGAGTTTGCAAGTTCTTTTCTGAGGGCTAATTGCAACATGGAACATACAGAATACTAAACATACAGAAAATAAAAGACTTTGGTATAGATAACAATGGTGACAAGTAGAGACAAGTGGCCATTCTAGGAATGATTTGTAATGCTGAGAGCTACAATCTAAGCATATTGCATTTTTGGGATTGACTTCTTTCCGGGAGCAGTGGAAGACAAAGTGACCCACTTTTTCTTTAATGAGTGGGTTATGGTCTCATTGATGTATTACTCCGAGTGGATACCCTAAAAGAGGTCCGAGCCAAAAAATAAACGGCTACACGGACGCGTGTTTTTAGTAGTGAGAAAATCCCTTTTAGCCAACGGAACTGATCTCAAAAGTTACATTGGTGAAAGCTTGTTTGTAACTGAAGAAATTAGCAGGTAAAGTTTTGCAGCCACGCGCTAGGTCGGAGGTACACAGTCGTGGCTTCTGAGTGGTGCGGTTGTACACTAGGAGCGAAAAAGTGCCTTTTGTGGGGATTGACTAATCGTAGTTATTTGTTATTGCTATAAAAAAAGTACCTACGTATAGTTTACGTTGGCAATTTTTCCCCACGATATAAGGTAAATGTGCTCAACATAGAATGAAAAATCTGCTGAAATTTTACTTAGCTTCATAATGAACGCGCCCATTTAAAACCCTCAAACACCCGAGTGGGGTCCATTTGGACCCCAGGCGTAAACTTTGAGGTGCCATTTAAACATTTTTGATCTGAAGAAAAATTCCTTCCGTGACTTTGTCAGTCAATATCTGCTATACCCTCTCCTAAGTTTTTACGAAGATTGGTACATTACTGTGGAAACTATAAAGAAATTCTGTGTTCGGTCCGTCTGGGGTCCAAACGGACCCTAGCAAAAATGTGCAGTTTTTAAAACAAACTTTTGAGACTAAGTCCTAAACTATTGATTGTATGACTACCAAACTTTCAGAGATTGATAAACATGTAAAACTTAATCCTCACAAAAACTTCTGTGTCATCACCATATAATATGACGACATTATGACGTCATTTAGCTTATAAGGGCGGTCATCTTTGATTTTGACCAATGACGTCATGAAATTAGCATAAGTTATACATTTTGAATCATGAAAATTACATTGAATTTCATAGAATCTAATTGTCGTAAGAAAACAAGTGTAGTTTACCAAGAAAACTTTGTTTAAATCGAAATTGGCAAATTTTGGCACAAATATGCCTGTCATAACTCCGTTGCCATGGCAACCCAAAAAATGATAAACTTACTTTACTAACTATGAATTTTTGCTAATAATATTTTGTGATAGATTACCAAGTTTGGTAGCTTTAGCTCTAACCATTCATGAGTTATACGCCATAAACGTTGCTGAGGGCCTCAAAATTCCCCTCTCTGGTCAGAATAGGTTTAGTGCAAAACTGGTCCTTCTGATCTTTTGCATAAATTATGATGATAAGCTGGAATTAGCAACACCTTAACATCTCAAAATATTCCTCTTATATCGACGAAGCAATGTATGTACAGTGATCACCGATAAGAATTGGAATTAAGATTTTATGAACAAAACATTTTGGGGTCCGTTTGGACCCCACTCGGTCATTTTAGTCGCAAAAAAAAGGTCGGGTGCTTGAGGGTTAAACCACAAATTATAACATAGAAGTCTATGGGAAAAAGAAACTCATCAATGATACCTTAAGCGATGTTAACAGGGTTATAGTTTTGCTTCCGTCAGTAAACGTTTTGTGGGTTTTGCAGGCCTCTTCGAATAGCTCTACTTTACTTTCCTGGTCATTAGAGAGGCAGTTTGAAATAAAATGCATTTCGTCTTCCATCGGTTTTGAAATACAATAGTTAACGTTACAGATTCTTTCACCCACAGGTAACTTTTTGTACCGCCCTTTCTTAATTGCAAGGGGGTGGGCACTTATTCTAAGTTTGCACATTGCCGATCTTACCTCATATTTATCTAGTAACATTAAATAATTTTCCATGGAGTATCCCTTCTTTAGTTGTTTGTAGACAGTCTATGAAAAATGTCTCTATATATATATATATATATATATATATATATATATATATATATATCTTCCAGCCTTTTTAACAATGTAAATTATGTGCTTATTGTCTAACTGTGAATTCATAGAGTTCCATAGAAAAGAGTAACCGATATCGTTTAGAATTTCCCTTACGTGTTGTAACCAGTATTTCTTACAGCTGTTCATCGATTTATATTGCTGACAGAGTAAAGCGTCTACTCACGGTAGGGGATGTGTTGAAAAGTCCAACTGTTTGAGGCCTAGCGAAAACGTTACTGTACGTATGGATATATCTAAGTCAATTTGGAACATCCCAAGCTCTGCTCTACTACCTAATGTTACTTGTATTTCTATGTACGCCCAGAAGATTTTTACAAAATCGGTTCTGTGTAATTTCTGCTGAGCAATGGTCATCTGAATTAGCCCTGCCCCAAATCTCACAGCCATATGATATAATAGGTTTGATACATGTTCTAAATAGTTTGACCTGAGCCTCTGGAGACAAAGTTGAATGCATGAGGGGTTTGAGACTGAAAATGGCTTTTAAAAGATTTTTGTGAGGAAATCTCAATTTGAGACCAAATGGTGAAAGGGGAGATGACAGTGTACCTACCTTTCACTGAAAGGAGTAGAATTCAGACTAAGATTGTTGTTATGTACATATACCCTTAATTTTGGCATGACACGTAGCTAATCATATGGCCTAAGGGTCATCTAACAGATGGAAGGTTTGACCCTTTCCTTCTCTGGAGTATCAGGTTGCTAACGGCACTGACTTATATCATATTAACGTTAGGCCAGTCCAATCTAATGTCTTGATTCACGGAATTGCTGCTACTATTAAATATGCAAATTAGCTGTTAATTTGTACAATTAGCACCTCATTGTTTAAGTCTTCACTGAAGCTATCCACATATACTATACGGAGAAAGGTATTTTAATGCATATGCGAGTTTAATCTACGTGATTTATATTCCATAATTTGTGAGGTATTTGTAATCATCTATATCGACGGAGGAACATTGAAATATGGGAGCCGAGTCCAAGACGCCTAAGTGTAAGACTCCCGCGACTAAGTCGTGGAACATCAACCTCTCCAAAGTCCCGCTGGACGAAACCCTGGCCTTCGACTATGAAGATGAAGAGAAATCTCGGATGTGTGGTGTGAAACTGCGGACAAGCCAGCTAGACAAATGGATCCAAGTTCACAAGGACAACTTTGACAAGAAATTTGAAGATCACAAGGGAACAATAGTCACCTGGAAATCCACGCCAGGTACAACAAGCCTGTCCGTCAACTTCTCATCGGCAACAAAGTCAGGTAAAGGCCTTTTATCGCTTCATTTTTACCACAAGAAGAATGGGCTAATGGTTCAGGGGCAGAGAACCAAGTGGTGGGTGGATACAGTGTACCCTGAAATAAAAAAAACAGAATAACCATGTTCGACAAGCGAACAAGGTCAAGCGCCAAAGATAGCGCCCAGCGCTTGAGGGACGCTGTCAATACTTTCCAGACAATCTCCACAGAACAGCCTTTGCCGACGACACCGTGTCCAACCAATGTGACTGAGACACCGACTATGCCCAACTTAACCGTCCCACGAACATTAGAGGGTCTTGTAACTCCAACTGGTATTAGTTTCACAGAACAGCTGCAACAGGATTTGGAAAATGGCGCACAAAGTTCTGGTGACGCCATAACCGGCGACCCACGCGACCCCCCAGTGACACTCGGCGTAACTTCTGAAACCAACGAGTCAAGTGACGCACATAACGTAACAGGTACATCGAACTCTCCAGTAGAAGTGTATCTAGAACGTGTGATTTCTGTTGAAAAGTCCATAAAAGCGAGTGACAGTGCCTTCAACGATCTACAAAAACAATACGTAGACACGATCGGCAAACTCAACGCCTTCAGGGACGAGCTAATCGCGAAAGAAAAGGAGCGAGAGAAGGCTCACATGAAAAGTCTGAATGCCATATCCACACAGATTGAAGCCGCTCAGAAGGCACTTGAAAGTCATATCAGAAAGGCTACCTCAAAACTCCAGACCGATCTGACCAATTCTCGCAAAGACATGACCCTACAGAAAGAAAAGCTCATGAAGGAGAAAGCGGAAGCAACACAACAGATCTCGATCGAAAGGAACCTGTGGAAAGAGAGACTTCATAGCATGTCCCTCAAAGTAGATGATTTGACAGCTTCTAATGCCGAACTACAAGACATCATAACAAAGCAAGACTCGGAGATTCAGGTACTGGTGTGCAGGTATAAAGATTTGGAACAGATGTTTGCTACCTGCCATTGTGGTGTGACGCACTCTCTACATGACAACAATGACAGGTCTACTTCACATGACAATGGCTTTACTCACGTGAACAAGAAGCACAACAAACCAAACATTGTTCCCGACGACCAGACGCCTGCTGTCTGTACCAACATGTCCCAATCTGTGAACTCCCACAAAGTGTCTACAGATAGCAGCAAGGTGCGAAGTGAGAGCACCGGGGTTGAGATAAGAATCTTTTCAGATTCAATTTTTCGGGATGTGGATCCAGACCGTGCCTTTAAAGCGAACCATACAAAGATCCACAGGAGCAGTACCATAAATGCGGCCGTTGACAACATCAGCAACATCAAGGATACCACAACCAAGACTGTTATCCTACACGTCGGATCCAACGATCTAGATAACAGCAAAGGACATTCAGACTCAGTTCACAAGACGCTCCGTAACACTGACAGGCTGCTAGAAGCGACAAAGAAGTCATTCCCAAATGCGAGGGTGGCTGTGTCTTAAGTACTACAAAGAGGACCGAATCAGAGATCCACCCTGAATGAGAATATCAAATCATACAACCAAGAAGTACTCAAGCTATCCAGGAAATCTGACTTCATGTACACAGGAAGTTAACCCAGGACAGACATCTCTACCTGCCAGACCAAATACACCTAGACCCCAGAAGTGGAACCAAACTCCTAGTTGCTGATGTCAAACGCACACTCAATGTATCGCCACCTACACCATCAGCGGGCCCGCCACAGCTTCCGCCGCCGCGCCCACAACGTAGATACCGTCCCTCCGGTCAGCGTGAAAGGTCTAAAACTGCCGCCTACAAACGTGACAATACCATCCCGACACGAGACTGGTTCAAGAATAGTGTGATTGCCATCCCACTTGGATCGAGGAACCCTGTCAGTCCTGCTAGTTTGACATCCAACCGAAACCCTACAACAGGAAGCCGACCTGGTGGAACCAAACAAGTCGTGACCTCACCGATCACCACGGGAAGCCGACCTGGTGGAACTCTACAAGACCCGACTTCACCGATCGCCACGCTGCAGTTACGACCCACCAAACAGATTGGAAGGCGTTTCCGTAAAGCATGGGACATTCTCACATCTTGATGTCTGGGACCTTAAATGAACTTTGATATCATCCGACACAAACATGTAAAGCCGGCGAGGTAAAGTTATTCCTTATCTTCATACTCTGTTCATTCTCAATTCTAGAGGAGTTTATTCTCCTTGTTTTACAACTATTTCGTATGCATATGCCATAATACCGATCCCATGTAGTTATTGTGTACTGCTATTCAAATTCGGAGAATGCCAAAAAAATCTGCACTAGTATTTTCTTCTTGGAATATCCAGGGAAGCTGTTGCAAGAAATTCAAAGATGACGAATTTCTTTTATATGTAGAAAATAGCGACATTATTTGTGTTCAAGAGACCTGGCTAGACAGTTATGTAGACTTAGACATACCAGGTTATAGTATTTTCACTAGCAATAGAATTAGAAGTAAAGGGGCTAAACGTAATTCGGGTGGGGTAGCAGTTATTTTTAAAAGTTTGTACAGGAATTTTTTGGTCTAGAAAAAGACTTGTATTTATGGAATGCCTAAATCCCCCCCGAATCATCTTCTAAATCGTCTCATGAATCTCCCTTTGAAATACTTTCTAACGACATATGTAAATACTCTAATCTAGGAGATGTCGTTGTGTTAGGCGATTTAAATGCAAGAACTGGCCAGTTGATAGAAAACCATTTTGACACGTCTACCCTTGACAATCATACGACAGACGGTCTCTGTTTCACCAAAAATAGACAAAACAGAGATATCAAAGTTAACAACTATGGTAAAACGTTGATAGATTTATGTTCATCAGCTGATTTGACTATTCTAAATGGTAGATTCGCGGGGGACCTAAAAGGCGACTTTACATGTTATCACTACAATGGGTCTAGTGTTGTCGACTATTGTATTGTGCGCAACTCTCTATTATCCGATATACAATATGTAAATGTTAGCTCAATCACCCAATTTTCTGACCATTGTCACATCTCTTTCTCACTGTCAACAAAGCACTCCCTCTAGTCCTGAAGGAGGATAGCCATTGTTATAATCCTAAACCAACACAGTTTATTTGGACTGACGAATCAAAACACTTATTTTTAGAAACTATAAACAACAGAAACACGCATTCAAAACTGAGGGATTTTTGCAACAAAACATTCCAGTCGTCAGAGGAGGCCGTAACAAACTTCACTGAAATTTTATTAGACGTTTCCAAAAGTTCTCTTAGAATAAAACGTAACATACAAAACAAGAAAAAGACACAAATCAAAAAGAACAAAACTTGGTTCGATCAAAAGTGTTGGTCCCTACGTCATAGAGTAAAAAGATTATCTTTAGAACTAAGGAAAGAACCATGGAAACAAGAAACTAGAATAAAGTACTTCACAGCATTGAAAGACTACAAAAAAATCATCAAACATTCTAAACGGAATTATAAAGCCAATCTATTGTGTGATCTAGAAAAATTAAATGAGAAAAACCCCAAACAATTTTGGTCATTATTCAATACTCTTGACAAGGAAGTAAACGGCACAAAACATAGCGATAATATAGATCCTAATATTACAAGTAAAGAATGGATTGAACACTTTCAAGGATTAAATAATCTAGTAAAAACAATGATTTTGACAGTACTTTTGAAAAAAGCATCACCGATTTTCTCAAACGCCTAGATAAAAACACTTCAAATTCATTACCCTTTCACGACACCAGAAATTATGAATGGTTTGAAATCACTAAAATCTGGAAAAGCATGTGGCATTGACTCTATTTCTAACGATATGTTAAAATATGGGGCAGAAAAGATATGCGAACCACTGGTCATTCTCTTCAATACAATTCTCTCCAACAACAAGTTTCCATCTAACTGGAACACAAGTATTTTTAAATCTGGCGACAAATCTAATGTTGATAACTATAGAGGAATCGCAATCTCAAGCTGTCTATCCAAGTTGTTCACATTCCTTTTAAATACTCGCTTACAGAAATTCGTTGAAAACAATTGTCTGCTAGCCGACACTCAATTTGGATTCAGAAGAAAGTGCCGAACCTCTGACAATGTTTTTATCCTAAAAGCTCTTATTGAGAAATATATAGAAAAAAAGAGAGGGAAATTATATGTTTGCTTTGTTGATATGAAGAAAGCGTTTGACAGTGTATGGCGGGATGGTTTATTCTACAAATTTTTAAGTTATGGTGTTGGTGGTAAATTCTTCAATGTATTGCAATCCATGTACCTCAATGTTAAGTATACTGTCAGACTACAAAATGGCCTGTCAAGTCCCTTTGTCTCCACATGCGGAGTAAGACAAGGCTGCAATCTCAGTCCATTATTATTCAATATTTTCATTAACGACCTACCTCAATGTTTTGATGATAAGTGTGATGCCGCAATTTTGAATTCTAAATCACTTAACTGTCTATCTTGGGCAGATGACTTAGCCTTGATCTCATTGTCGAAAGAGGGGCTTCAGAATTGTATTAATAACCTGGAAGATTATTGCAACAAATGGAAATTAAGGGTTAATATATCCAAAACGAAAGTACTTGTTTTTACAAAAGGTTCTATTAACAGATTACCAAACAAATTTTACATGTATGGCAAAGAAATACAAGTAACCGACAGTTATACTTACCTTGGTATTCCCCTGACTTCTTCGGGAAAGTTTAAAGCAGCCAGAAAATATTTAAAGAATAAAGCCATGAGAGCTTTATTCAAACTAAAGTCACTTCTATTCTCAGAAAAAAACATTCCAATTCATGTAGGAATAAGCCTTTTCAACAAGTTTGTACTACCTATCTTACCGTACGGAGCCGAACTCACATGTTTTGACCAAACTTCTAAAGCAATCAAAATTATTGTATCTAAACAAATTCCAGAATCTTTAGCAAAAACTGTTTTCTCTACCGTTTTAAACAAACTCCATTTAGAGGGAGGTCTCCCTGCAACTGTTAGAAAGAGTGTGACTTCGGACCTCGCTCACACTTACGTCGTCCATTTTAAGAAAAGATCAGATAAGGATAGATTATTGAGACTTGCATCTGGAATGAAATTAGAAAACGGCAACTTCGCAGTTGAAAATATACGACTTCCTTCACATATTAGTATCCCAGAATTTGATACCATTGACATGAGTTTCCAAAAATTTCTACTGGGAGTACATGCGAAATCTTCAAATGACGGCATCCGTGGTGAGTTAGGAACTTTTCCCATTTCGATCAATGCTGAGTTACAATTAATCAAATACTGGCACCGACTAGCAAACTTACCCGAAGATTTTTTACTCCGTGAAGCATATGATGTTTTACTTTCTGGTGAATACGATTGGACGAATCATGTAACTGACATTCTCAACTATAATGGATTTGGGCATGTATGGACAAACCCGAGGTTGTATCATGTTCATATGCTAACCGACCAATTACGACTCCGTTTACAGGATATATACATACAAGAATGGCATTCTTCTATCCAGAATAACTCAAAACTTTCCATTTATTCTACACTAAAGGAAAGATACGGACAAAAGAAGTATCTTTCGAATGTACACAGTTTTGAACTTCGTAGAGCAATGTCCATTTTGTATTGTATATTTATATGTCTGTGGCCACGATATCAGCTTCGCTGCCTAGTGCCCGCAGTGTGTTGTCCTGTTACAACTTGAATAAAGAAAGAGAGCAATTACAAAGATAAGAATCTGTAGTCACAAACTGAATATAGAAGCCGGAAGATATACTAAAATTCCCCGTGACCAGAGGTTTTGTCCATTCTGTCCAAATGAGATCGAAGACGAACGTCACTTTGTAATTGATTGTTCTCTATATAATGACAAACGCACAGAGCTGTTCACATTACTTTCCGCTTGCTCTAAAGAATTTGCTACTCTTTGTACGATAGATAAACTGAACTACATTCTGGGAGGCGATAATCCTCACTGTGTACAAGTAGGCAAATATATTCAAGAATGTCTACATCGTAGAAGCAATACTGTAAATGACATGCTAGTCCCTATATGCTGATTTATTCATACCTATAGATATCCATATATGTGTGTTTAGTTGTACTGTAAGTAGTTGTTATACATGTAGACCTTACGAAAGCCGCTGTGCTTTTTGTCGTGTCAATAAAGATTTGCATATCAAAAATCATGACGATCCGTCAACACGTTCATATTTTGCCATTAATTATGCAAATAAGATCGGCATTTGCATAATTGATATCTATCGACATTTCTCTCCTTCCCAGGCACACATGTCACAAGTTTGAAAGTCGTGTCATGGACTGAGGTGGACTTATACACTTTCCTCATAAATTATGCAAATGAGCTTCCAATTTGCATAATCAGCATTTCATTACACAGGTCATCACTCAATCCATCTGCATACCAAAAATCATGACGATCCGTCAACACGTTCTCCAGTTATCCTCGTCCGAAGTTTGAAAGGAAGCCGGCGCCTGCAGTTTCTAAAAAAGACGCCAGGGGGCCCAAACTCACAGCAATTACTTTCTGCCCCGAGGGCTATCTACCGCTGAAAAATCAAACATGGAGGTTCCGCTACAGTACCTTAGCAAGCCGCTAGGGGGCCCAATATCGAACTCCCCCTTTGTTTTCCCGACCCCGACGAACCCACCAAATATCATCAGCATCCGTTGCAGTCTTCTCGAGTTATGCTGATCACAGATACAGGGACAAACATACGCACAAGACGAAAACATAACCTTGGCCATTCTGGCAAAGATAATAAAGGTTCAAACAACAAACAAACCGTAGTTTCGGGTCAAGACCTCAAATGTACATTATGACGTGTCCATCCTCGCATGGGATGATTTTTTCTTCAAATTCAATTTTGGAACAGTCCTTTTTTGCATAGCGAGAAGGGCGGAGTGAAAATTGCTTAGTTTGCTCATAAGCAAATACCAGCCTTTCTAGTATAATGTTATAAACGTTAATAATCATGATAGTATTGTGGATAACGAGAGGTCAGAGGTCACCAAGCTGGGCAACACCAAAAAATTCTGTCTCCCAGGTATACTTCATCTCAGATATATCACTCCAATCCTGCAAAATTTGCACTTGTTCCATAAAGTAGGGATCACTTTAGATATTTACCAACGTTATTCCAACATCAGTATTATGAAAATTTTAGCTTAAGTGTGAAATTTTACGTCAGCATTTAATACACCTCCCGACTGGGGAGGGCGCCCTCACAGGAGGCCCTCTGACTCCTCTCACCCATTTGTTCTGTAAGATATCTCTAAGTAATCGAAAATCCAGTGTTGATGTGTAAAGCTACTGAATATAGTGGGTTTCCTTACTAGCTGAGTTTTGTTATTGGTGGTTATAAGTCTATCTGTATTTTGTAACCCTGCAACCAAATATGGACTAAGCCACTTACCACCTGTTGGAATGTTAAACAGATCAGGCTGATCAATACACTCGTTGTTCATTCTTTGCTGTACACCTGTTGAAATTCTGACAGAAAATGCCACTAGCTAAAATAACGTTAGCTGACTTGATGTTAGTCGTGACCTTGGGCTGTTGTTTCCTACACTGTACCACCACATTTACCGAGTATAAAGTGATTACGTACGCCGATGTCTTAGGAACACCGTTGATAAAAGAATCTTGGTTAGCTGGATGTACCAGTAAACACAGTCCATTTGGCCTGTCCTGTCTAACCCGTTTAATACCACGATGCTCGAACAAAAGATCTAGTACATTAACTGTTGTTAGTCAAAGAAGAACACTATACTTTTTAAGTACCTGTATGTTACTACTTGCCGGGGATATCTGCCCTAACCCGGGTCCTGCACAACACCTGACCATAGCAACAGCCAACGTAAGGAGTCTGAAACCCAACACTGACCACGGATCTGCGAAACTCAATGAACTTGAACTCTATCTACACAACGAGAAAATTTCTGTCTTTGGACTAACAGAAACTTGGTTCAATGACTCTGTTGCTGACACTGACATCAGCATACCAGGATACTCTACACTGCTCAGGAAAGATCGTCAAGGCCAAGTTGGTGGAGGGGTGGCCTTGCTGGCCAGCGACCAACTTCCATGTAAACGAAGACTTGACCTTGAAACAAATAGCTGCCATTGGCAGGATATATGGGTTGAAACCTGGGTTGGCCGTAAAAAGATCATCATCGCCTGTATTTATAGACCACCAACAGCTCCAGACACTTTTTACCAAGAATTCGAAACTAGCGTCGCCAAAGCAGTGAGAGAAAATGGACAAATAGTGATCACGGGTGACTTCAATTGCCACAACACAAGCTGGGGTGGAACACATACTGACAACAACGGACTGTTACTAGCGGACAGAGTAGATAGATATGGACTACATCAGTCCCAGCACGAGGGGACCAGGTTAACCCAGACATGTACTAGTGTATTGGACTTAATGATCTTATCTGATCCTGCTAGAATAAACCACATGTATACGTTAGCACCGCTAGGTACGTCAGACCACTCTGTAGTTGTATGTAAACTTAACTTGATCCTACCAAGTAAATGTGTAAAGCGTCATATATGGCTATACAACAGAGCAAACTTTGATGTATTTAGACATGAGTTAAGTAAGGCTAATTGGCAAAGTTGTAAGATAGGTTCGGTAGATACCAGGTGGAACAGCTGGAAGCAGAAATTCCTGAACATAGCAAAAAACACCATTCCAAACAAAATGGCTAATGCAAACTCCAGAACCCACAAACCCTGGGTTACCCCAGACATACTAGAGATGATCAGGCACAAAACCCTTCTTTACCATGAGTACAAACAATCAAGAACACAGGACAGCTGGACAGACTATACTAAGTATAAGAACAGTCTAACATCCGAGCTTCGTAAAGCCGAACGTGAATACTACAACACCATCAGTGACAAGTTTAAAACTCCCGAGGGCTCAAAACTGTTATGGTCTGTTCTCAGCAATCTTACAGGAAAGGGAAGTAGAGGTATTCCAACACTGTCCTACAGGGGTGTTCTAGTGGAGAAAGATGGCGAGAAAGCCGAACTTCTAAATGAAATATTTGTAAACATCACCAAAGACTGCAACCGCCCTGACAGGACTAAGAAACTACCAATACTTACCTCCAAGCAGTTTACATCACTCCAAGTCACTTCAGAGGAGGTACTAACCGTACTACAAAGTCTCCAAGTGAACAAAGCTCCGGGACATGACGGCATCCCAAACAGATTACTCAGGGAGGCTGCGCCTGAAATCTGCGACTCGCTACGGTGTCTATTCAACTACTCTCTGGCGACTGGACTATTCCCTACGGAGTGGAAGCAGAGCAATGTAACCCCTGTATACAAAAAGGGCGACAGAACTGATCCCTTCAACTATAGACCTATATCCTTGCTACCAACAGTAGCTAAGGTGCTCGAAAGACTGGTCCACAACCATTTGTATACCTACCTTGAAGAGAACCGCCTTCTGCATAAAAATCAGTCTGGCTTCCGAAAAGGGGACGGCACCGCCCTGCAGCTGATCCGACTAGTCGACGACTGGGCCAAGTCCATCGAAGATCCGGACATCTCTTGCACAGCAGCCGTCTTTCTCGACGTAAAGCGTGCGTTTGATACCGTCTGGCATCAAGGACTCACCTACAAGTTGACTCGTTACGGAGTGGGAGGGCAGCTGGTCCGCTGGTTTGACAGCTACTTGACGGGGAGGCAACAACGAGTCGTCATAAACGGTGTCGCCTCAACCTGGGGAACAACAACAGCGGGAGTACCTCAAGGCAGTATACTGGGACCGTTGTTGTTCCTGCTGTACTTAAATGATCAGATGAGCCTCCCATGCAAGTCATCACTAAATTGCTTTGCAGATGACACATCTCTCTACAACTCAGCCAAGACAGTGCAGGAAGTGGCAGTCACCACAAATGCAGATCTACAACTTGTATCCCACTGGTTTTCGGACTGGGGCCTAAGTCTACACCCTGATAAGTGTAAGGTGGTCTGCATCAAATCTAATCGTAACAACGTCCAGCTACCTCCTATCTACCTACTCGGGAAGATTGTGGAACAAGTGCCTTTCTACAGTCATCTAGGTGCCACCATCCACCAATCCCTCAGATGGACAGAGCACGTACAAGGGACCACGAGCAAAAGTAGAAAACTGCTAGGCCTCTTGCGCAAAGTCAGTGGCAAACTTGGAAGACAGGCCTTAGAAACAGCATACTTTGCTCTAGTTCGATCCAAGTTGGAGTACGCGTTAGCGCTACTGGGTGACTTGGCAAGCTCAGCTAGCAGGATGCTAGAACAGGTCCAGTACCAAGCAGGCCTTCTCGTCACAGGGGCGATGAAGGGTACCCCAAAGTCTAACCTACTGCAGGAACTGGAATGGGACTCTCTAGCCACCAGACGACAGCTCAACTCACTCACCATCATGTACAAAATGACAAACGGACTTGTACCCCCACATTTACAGCTGCTCACTCCGTCAACAAGAGGCGCCCAGTCTACA
Organism: Branchiostoma floridae; assembly: GCF_000003815.2. Lineage (NCBI taxonomy): Eukaryota > Metazoa > Chordata > Leptocardii > Amphioxiformes > Branchiostomatidae > Branchiostoma > Branchiostoma floridae. The sequence continues at coordinate 646,527 of NC_049994.1, forward strand.
ACACGTCTACAACTACGCAACAACACTCACCTTCATGTTCCTCGTTGCCGGACACAGACCTTCAAAAACAGTTTTATTCCCTTCACGTCTTCACTCTGGAACCAGCTACCGCAGACAGTCAGAGACGCCCGTAGCCTCGCTGATTTTAAGAGAGTGAGCAAAAAGCACCTGTTCACCACAAGGCACCACCAAACTTACCGACGACTCGGCCCAAGGCAGAGCAACATCCAAGCTGCCAGGCTACGCATGGGTTGGTGTCAACTGAACAGTACCTTGCACAAAATGAACATCAAGAGCAAGCAATGTGTCTGTGGGGCCTCTTCTGAAACAGTCCAACACTACCTACTACATTGCCCCCTGTACTCTGAGCAGCGTAGCAAACTCACCACCACTGTTGAATGCCTTGTACGACAACGGCCTACTGTTTCACTACTGCTCCACGGCTCACCTGACCATGACCCTGTCATCAACAGACAGCTTTCAGAAGCACTGTGTGTGTACATGATATCTACCAATAGATTCTCTTCCAGCCGTGCCACTGTCTAGTAAATTTTAGCTAGTCAGGCATAAGTGTTAGCTTTACCTGCTTTTATTGCAACAACTATTTTATTCTATTACTGTATATACATGTTCATCTTGTATTGTATATTTATATGTCTGTGGCCACGATACCAGCCATGCTGCCTAGTGCTCACAGTGTATTGTCTTGTTACAACCTGAATAAAGAAAGAAAGATAACGTTAAGACCATATTGCAGCGGTTGGAAGTTCCATTTTATCCATCCCAATTAACCTCGGGTAGTGTTGTCCACAAACAAACAAACAAACACACATGCATACATAGATGCTGCAGTACATTAGGAAAACGGTAGGGAAACCATTTTGGAGCTTGACCTTCCTTTCCACAACAGGTACTTCCCAAGTTCACACCTTCTAAAGTTATGCTCTTGACAGAGAACAGACCCACACCACGCCATTTCTTTTGTGACCTAAATAAGTATAGCTAGTTTCCCCGAAATCAGGTCTTACCCTAAAATGTAGGGGATTTGTAAACTTTCTTCATCAATTATGTAGATAAGCACCTGATTAACATAATTAGCATTTCATTATATTAATGAAATTTGTATGAGTTATCTCTAATAATGTTCACCAAGCTTTGTAATGTTGTAAGTATGAAATTCCCATCATGTACCACTATGGAATTATTAGATTTTCTCATTAACTATGCAAATGAGGAGGCCATTTGCATGATTAATATCTATTGACATATCTCTCTTTCTCAGATACATCTGTGACAAGTTTGAAAGTCCTATCATAGAATGCAGTGGATTTATAAACTTTCCTCATTAATCATGCAAATTAGCTGTCTTGAATAATTAGTATTCCATCATATAAGTCATCACTTAGGCTATCTTCATACCGAAAATCATGATGATCTGTCAACATCTTCTTGAGTAATTCTCGTCCAATGTTTGAAAGGAAATCGGAGCCTGCAGTTCCAAACAAGCCACCATGGCGCCCAAACTTGCATGACTTCCTCCCTGCCCAAAGACGTATCCACTTGTCAAAAATCGTCAACCTGCCACTTGAGGATAATTTTAGCGCCAACTTTGACGCTCCGCTGCAGTACCCAACTTGTTGCCAGGAGGCCCATGATTGAATTTGACCTTCGGTTTCCCAACCCATAAATAACAACTACCAAATATCATCGAAAACGATCCACAGCGTCTAGAGTTATCTTGTTCGCAACCGCACACGCGCACACACTCGCCCCGCTGCTCACTCACTCACTCACTCACGGCCCGTAACCTCAGTGGTCGTAGGCAGTGCCGACGAAAAGTGACAGGTGAACCTTTTTCGAACAACACCGTTCCTCTAACCGCTACTCAAATACCAAATATCATTAAATTTCATCCACAGCTGCTCGAGTCATATGCGATTGACCTACATATTGTGACACAGAAAAATTTTCTACCCAAAATATAACCTTCTTGGCGAAAGTAAAGAAAGTTTTAAACCATACAAATAGTGCGCGAGCTTTAAAAGAAGCAAATATATAAGAGGATCTGCATACCTTTTTCCGTTAGACGTTACGAGCTATTTCAATTCACCTTTAATCGTTACCGACCCGCTATAACTCAACGTTAGGCGTTATCGGTATATTATGCGTGAAGCGTTATTGGTCGTTTTAATCAAACGTTAATCGTTATTTGTTATTCAGACTATTAAGCGTTACCAAGAAATTCTTCGTAACAAGTTATACCCACGAAGTCAAATGCCAGATAGAGTCCCTGAAAATGCAGGAAATGGCGTTTCAAAGGGTCCAGATTTCAAAATTTCTCCGAGCCTCTCGGCGTTCGGTACTTTTGCGGAAGCGTCGCCCTCAAAAACCTTTCCACTCATACAGATTTCAATGTCATACCTAAGTTAGCTTAGTTTCAGGCAAAATGTATTCCTCGAATGCAGATGAGGTTTCTCCCTACTATACCTCCCTTATGACGGCTCTCTGGCTCCCCGTTTGAACCAGCGGGGTTCGCGGTCTAGGATATCGCGGATTGGAGATTGAAGGAGTGTCCCTGGTTGTGTTTAGGTGGTTGAACAGAAGAGTAGCCGTTTGCACATGGTTTGCAATGTTCTTTGTACCTTGGCCGGCTGGTGTCACCAATGTACGTATTGCTGCAGTTGGGTTCTTCACATTTGAGTCTGTAGACTACATTGGCCTTGGTACCTTTCTGGGTAGGTCTTTGGGATGTACCAGTTTGTGCCGGACGGTTGAGTGAGGTTTGAAGTTAGCGGCAATGTTGGAGTTTGGGAATATTCGTCTGAGTTTTTCTGAGGACATATGGGATAACGTTAGTAATGTTGACCTTGTTTTTGTCGGTTAGAGGATTGTACTTGAGCGTTTTCTTTGAGTGTCCCGAGGGTTTAAGTGCTTTGGTAAAGGTCCAGTTTTTGTAGCCACATTTGCTAAGGCACTTCGGAGGTGTTTGTGTTCGTACGTCTGTTTTGGCTTTGTCAGAGGAAATAATGTTGTCTGCCCGGTGGCAGTCACTGCCAGTTTGTGTTCCAATGGGTGATGAGAGTCAAAGGCTAGATACTGATCAGTGTGTGTTGGTTTCCTGTACACTTCGAACTAAAGGCTGCCGTCCTTCTCTATGATAGTTTTGGTATCTAGGAAGAGGAGCATGTTGTCATGACTTGGCTCTTGTGTGAACTTGATGTTCTCATCTACCTGGTCAAAGAAGTCAACAGCAACTCTCTTTTTAAATCTGCAATACGTTCATCAACATAGCGAAACCAGTGCATGGGAGAGTGTCCTGAAAAGTAGTGAAGGCCTTCTTCTTGAACTTCAAGGCTCCGTGTATAAGCTTACAACAATGGGTGACGCCGGTGATCCTATAGCACAGCTGTGCAGTTGTTGGGAAAACAGTCCTTTGTACTTGAAATGGGTACATCCCAGTCAGAGGTCTAACAGTTCGCACAGGTGGTAAACGGATAAGTAGGTTCTATCTGTTAGTGTGTTGTCTGCCTCCAAAACTTCCGTAAAGCTAGGGGCACAACCCCCGTACGTGCAAATACGCGCTGTCTACGTGCCAAAACGTGGACAATCTTTTCGTATCCTTAAGTGGTAAGTACCTCCTCCGTACGAGCTCGTAGGGAATTCGACGAATCTGGGAGCACGCAAACACGCTGTAGAACTTAACGTGCATTCAGAACTTTCTCTGCTATCGGGCTGTGGATTCCCCCCCGTACGTGCCAGTATGGGCGACGCGCGCGCCTTGCACAGCCAATGAGCGCACAACGCACTGGCTCCGTGCGTGCTGCGCACGTGTTGATTGCGTGTTCCGTGCTTACTCCGCGCTTAACTTGTTCACCTGTAAATTAATGCCGACGCACAACACACATGTACTGTAATGAAGGAACTGGTGCTCCGCACGCACAACGCACGTGGCTTAGCACGTGGTTTCTGCAGTATATAAAGCCGAGTCGACGAAAGACTGCCAACCCGTCTCGAAGATGCAGAAGAAGCCGTCAGTTGCATCTGTAACAGCTTCGACCAAAAGAAAGATGAGCGCGCACTTACACCATGTCATGTCGGACAAAGTCTCTCGCTGGCTGGTGTGTTGTGTTGTCTACCCTGATCGATTTGTAGGGAGTGGGAACTAATTCTTAGTTTCGTAATGATATTTCTACAAGATTTGTTTTGAACAGTTAAAAGGTAATTTTCAAGACAGAACTCTTTTTTGATTCTGCAATAAGTACTAAGTTTGCTTAGACTTCTTATTTCTTGTCTCCAGCCAGAAATATGTCTATCAGGCGGTTTTTGAATAAATTTCCAAACTGATTGGCATTCACGGCAGGGTTGAGCGAAACAGTTTGGAAGCCATGCATTCTACATAACATGTCTTGTACATGCACAGCCGGGTCAGCCCAGTCTTGTTGTAGCTGAACAGAAGTATTGTAAGCTTTCTTTAAGAGTCTGTCATTTGGGAGACTATGTAATCTAAGCCAGTATTTTATCAACTGTGTTTGTGAATCAATGTATAGAGGAAAAACTCCTAACTCACCCCTGGCCGCAGCGTTAATAGAGCTTTTGGGAACACGCAACGTGTGACCGCGTAGCGCAGTGGGACCGTGTTCGCCCCGTGACCGAGAGGTTGCGGTTTCGAATCCGCCTGCCGTGTTACCGATCTTGTGCCCTTGGGAAAGGCACTTTACACGGCTTTCCTCACTATACTCAGGTGAAAATGAGTACCTAGCTTCGGCTCACGGTGATTTACATCATTCACCCGGACGGGAGACCTGGCGCATATGAAAGGGTATGTCACCCCGTAAGGGGCGGTATAACCCCGTCGTGTGTAAACATGTGCGAACATGTGCGATCACCTCGACCGATGATGTATGTTCGTCTGTATCTCTGTGGATCTGCCGCTACCAGCCCAAAGCTGC
>NC_049994.1:652367-658785 GCF_000003815.2 Branchiostoma floridae
ACACATGTACTGTATGAAAGGAACTGGTGCTCCGCACGCACAACGCACGTGGCTTAGCACGTGGTTTCTGCAGTATATAAAGCCGAGTCGACGAAAGACTGCCAACCCGTCTCGAAGATGCAGAAGAAGCCGTCAGTTGCATCTGTAACAGCTTCGACCAAAAGAAAGATGAGTTTTCATGGACTGTAATCATGTTTTATGGTACATTTTTCAAATATGTTGGAATGCACTATTTAGAAGCGATTTCTGTGTCTTCCTTGCACAATTTGATGGATAAGAATCATATTGTGGGAATGAAAAGGACAAAATAGTGAATCTTCATGGAATCAAGTTTGATAAATGTTCCGCTATCTGTACAAACTGTAGAGATATTGTATCTGTATCTGTATCTATATAGCCGGTATAACCGCCGTTCGGCGTAACACACCAGCTTCGCAGATACGCGTCGCGGCAGCAGCTGGTTATATTACACCGTACGACCAGGTAATCATAATTGTATTCATTATGCTCATTTTCGGAAATTAGATGTCTTGGATAAACAGATATGACTGGGCCAATATCATTTCAAAAGTTTAATAAATCTTCAAAACGGCATGAACCTGTTTAGGTTCAACCAGGTAGTCTTAACATTTGTCAACAAGACAGTGATGAAAATACATGTGCGACATACTTTCTAACTTGTATGAAAGAAAGAAATAGACTAAGCAATACAAGCTTTAACTCACAGGTCCTACTGGGTCAAAGTTGAACTTTATTCAGAAAATGATATGAACATCAACACAAGGGCATCTTGCAGATGAATAAGCATTTCGCTCCATGAAATCTAACTTGTAAAACATGTTACACAAAAAATATTGTGTATAAGAATATAAGCTCATGACTGCATATTTACTAATACTACACAACGTTCTCTCCAGAATTTTGTAGTATTGTGGAGGGCTGGCAAAAACGACGTCTCGCCATCGCGAGGTCGAACCAAATGTGGGAAACCTGGGCGTTAACAATCACCGCTTGCGGTCCTGTGAATCACATGATTGACGGCGACAAATTAAAGAAGCGCGTCTGGGATAGAACAGCTGTATCTAAATTTATATCTGTAACGTTACGAGTATCTATATAGCCGGTATAACCGCCGTTCGGCGTAACACACCAGCTGTCAAGGATGTCAAATATTCTGTTTCTGTGTCCATATCTAACACCTAAAAATCCATCCTTAGAAATTTTAGAATTTGGTTCCTTTGCAAATTATGTGCCGATATAATGCATGTGAATAACGCATGTCAGTTCGTTCAACATATATCAGGCTCTGAAGTGTGTGCTGGTGATGTCGTCAGGACAGACTACACGTTAGGTTCACGACTTTGACTTCAGCTAGAATCATCATCATCATCATCTTCACCGCATGTCTAGAATCAAGGTTCACAATGTTGAGCCTTTCTTAGACTCTGCTACCCTCCAATAAGATGTTAGACTGTTTTTTATTTTTTTACGTTTTAGGCCTTTTTATGGGCTTTCCATTTTGAACCGTTTTCCGTCTTCTTGATGTCTCGCGGCCTAAACCTCTACCGGCACTGACCCCGGGCCGGAGCAAACCTACAGTATTTGATTCCATTGTTGCCTCGTTTATAGTTTGACTAAAAGATTATCAAACTTTGATCCCTCAGGCGGCTTCCTTTCAAAGATCTTTAATGTCTGGATTTTTGATTGCATTTCTTTTGGCTAATCCTTTCAAAACATTCCCTTTCGAGGCCTTTTCGAGGGAATAACCCCCCGCAGTATTCAAATCGGGATGAGAAAACATAGATCCAAATCTGTGCCTTGGTGACTCAGAGGCGTCAATCAAAGCAGTAGTCAGCTGATAATGAGAGAATTACGTTTTATTTGCGACGGGATGATAGCATGGAGTTAAACCCTCAAGCACCCGACCTTTTTTTGCGACTAAAATGACCGAGTGGGGTCCAAACGGACCCAAAAATGTTTTGTTCATAAAATCTCAGTTTCAATTCCTATCGGTGATCATTGTACATACATTTCTTCATCAATGTAAGAGGAATATTTTGACATGTTAAGGTGTTGCTAATTCCACATCATTATCATAATTTATGCAAAAGATCAGAAGGACCATGTTTTGCACTAAAGCTATTCTGACCTGAGAGGGGAATTCTGAGGCCCTCAGCAAACTTTTTGTCGCATAACTCATGAACGGCTAGTGCTAAAGCTACGAAACTTGTTAGTATATCACAAAATATTGTTAGCAAAATTTTTTTGTCAATTTAGTAAATTTATCATTATTTGCGGTTGCCATGGCAACGGAATTCTGACAGGCATATTTTTGCAAAAATTTGCCAATTTCAATTTTAACAAGTTTTTCTTGGTAAACCATGCTTGTTTTCTTACAACAATGAAAATTTGTGAAATTTAATGCTATTTTCATGATTCAAAATTTATAATTAATGCTAATTTGATGACGTCATTCGTCAAAATCTAAGATGGCCGCCCTTATTAGCTAAATGACGTCATAATGTCGTCATATTATATGGTGATGACACAGAAGTTTTTATGGGGATTTAGTTTTACATGTTTATTATCCTCTGAAAGTTTGGTGGTGATACGATAAGTAGTTAGGGAGTTAGACTCAAAAATTTGTTTCAGAAGCTTCACATTTTTGCTGGGGTCCGTTTGGACCCCAGACGGACTGATCACGGACTTTCTTTATAGCTTCCACAGTATTGTACCAATCTTCATAAAAACGTAGGAGAAGGTATAGAAGGTATTGGCTGACAAAGTCACGGAAGGAATTTTTCTTCCGATCAAAAATGTTCAGATGGTACTTCAAAATTTACGCCTGGGGTCCAAATGGACCCCACTCGGGTGTTTGAGGGTTAATGAAGTTGCGAACCAGTTACATACTACTAGTACATTAACGCACGAGTGAGTGAAGAATTGGCCAAACCAACCCACTTATCACTTAGAAGGAAACGCCGTAGCAAGTGGCAGCATCGAAGCCCATTAGGCCACCCAATACACACTTACCAAAGTAGAAGACCACTCAAAATGCCAACACGCCTGTTTGTGTGCAGGGGCGGGGGCACGCATGACGTGTGAGTACCCGCTGCCACACCTCCGTACCCAGCCTGAAAAGCTATTACTCTGTTCTCAAGCATACTGTTAACAACCAAACCTCTATTGTATATGCACGGAAGAAAAGCGCACAGACGGAGGACTGATTCAATGAAGTATTTTCGACAAGAATTACCATGTCAAACGACAAGTGATTGGCAGGTCCGATTCAAAAGCTCTCAATTCGATGAGAAAGCCACACTCAGTCCCTAATTACCGTTACTTAATCAGGCACACCGTTTTCAATGACCAACAAACCCTGCTGTTTGAAAGGTAATTTTTGTCTCCACCTCTAATTGTATTCTATTGTACAAGGCCCGTAATCCGTGATTCCGTCAAACAAAGACATCTGCCAATCACTTGCCCCGGGGTTTTGTGGCACTAAGTCTCGGTTGAAAAACGTAGCACATAGGGGTCAAGGCATCGTCAAACAAACCCACACGGTCCCAGCATGGTGCAAGTCCCAGCACATTGAAACAAGAGCAGGCCGAGTCTAGTTCCTCAACATCTGATATTTATAGCAAGGCGTCTTGAATTATTAATTTTGATTGTAGTAGATTTTGATCCCTCACTATCATGATATCCAACTATTGCTTATTTTGTAAGTCAAGTATAAGAGATCACTCAAATGATCTTAAAATTTGCAAACTAGAGTTCCACGAACACATACCTTTGTCACATAAACCAGGCTTGTTATGTAGAATGATGTCTGTAGACATAAATGTGTCACTCATTACATTTTATTTTGTATGCCCGGAGTTGGTTGGTAAAATTTCACCATTGATTATACAAATTAGATCCCAATTTACATAATTAATACCAAATTGTATCAAGCATTACTTAAGCTATCAGCATACCAGAAACCATTATGATCCTTTCATCCTTCTTAACTTATTCTCTTTAAAAGTCTGAAACTAAACCGGTTCCTGCAGTTTCAAAAAAGACGTGAGGGGACCCAAACATACACTCTTACTCTCTACCCTCTTTCTCAGTTACATATGTGACAAGTTTGAAAGTCCTAGCAAGGAATGCAGTGGATTTATGAACTTTCCACATAAATTATGCAAATAAGGTGTGCATAATTGGTTTCTCATTATGTAAGTTTTCACTTAGGCTACTGACGTTCCTTCAACACGTTCATATTTTCTCATTAATTATGCAAATGATGACCTTATTTGCATAATCAGTATCTATTGACATTTCTTTCTTTCTCAGCTACATATGTGACAAGTTTGAAAGTCCTATCATGGAATGCTGTGGATTTATGAACTTTCCGCATTAATTATGCAAATAACCTGTTGATTTAAAGTTGTCACTTAGGCTACCTACGTACCAAAAATCATGACGATCCTTCAACACGTTCACATTTTCCCCACATTATGCAAATGATGACCTCATTCGCATAATTGATATCTATTGACATTTCTCTCTTTCTTAGCTACATATGTGACAAGTTTCAAAGTCCTATCATGGAATGCAGTGGATTTATAAATTTTCCTCATTAATTATGCAAATTAGCTGTTAATTTTCATAATTACTATCTCATTATGTAGGTCTTCACTTGGCTATCTACATACCAAAAATCATGATATCCCGTCGAAACGTTCATTTTTTCTCATTGATTAAGGTCGTCATTTGCATAATTGATATCTATCGACATTTCTCTCCTTCCCAGCTACATATGTGACAAGTTTGAAAGTCTTATCATGGAAGGCAGTGGATTTATAAACTTTCCTCATTAAATATGCAAATTAGCTATTGCTTTGCATAATTAGTATCCCATTATGTACGTCATCACTCTTTCTATCTACATACTAAAAATTATGACGATCCGTCAACACGTTCTCGAGTTATTCTCGTCCAAAGTCTGAAAGGAAACCGACGCCTGTAGTTCCAAAGAAACCGATAGGGGTCCCAAACTCACAGCACTCACTCTCTGCTCCGAGGGCCCAAGTCGTGCTTTTTATATGCGTTTTGGGTGGTTTCGTGCCATCGATATCGGGGACTGCGAAAAACTTGACCTCACGATTTTATTTTCATTTTTTCTTACTGCACAGAGAGATCGATAACCTTGCCTGCCCTGTCAGTCAATACCATAGAAAAGCATTTCCCGTCCATTGGGTCTGGAGGAATTCCCCAATAGCGGTCAGTTTGGGGGGTTGTGGGGGGGGGGGGGGTTGGTGGATTGCTTGGCTTTTGATGATTCTTTTTACAAGAAAATAACGTTTCCACGGAAAATCGAAAGTGAACCTGTGGGCCAGTGGCAAGGCATGTATGGAGAAGCTCTAGCACCTTTAGGAGAAATATCGAGTGAGGCTAGCCCAAATCGTACAAAAATCCCAACCGAGATCTTAATATACAAATGCAAATTATGTCCTCATGCATGATTTGCAGACCTAGTGATGTCCGCCTCTTACTCATGTACATTTGACACAATGGTCCTATCTGGCATGTAGTGGACGTTTAGAATTTCCTCAATGATAATGCAAATTGGATCTTCATTCTTCAATTTTGCTGCAGTTCCAAGGAGAGCCGACAGATGGTCGTTGATATAATTATCTCTCTATTTTGCTAACACATGCGGAAAAATAATATCATGCACATTCACCCACAACTTCTTGATTTATACTGTTCACAATCAAACGAAACACACAGTCCCGAAACCTTCTATGCGAAGTTGCTAAAATGGGATAAAGACTTGAAATAAGGAAAAAAGCACAAATTGATGTGCTATGGTGATTGTTTCATCAGTAGATTTGAGTTGATCTTGGTGAACGTTGCGTTTGGCCGACCTTGCCCTGGCCGAAGTACCCAAATACTGACTTGAGTGGATGTATACCTTGAATAATGCAATGGGCTGCAACTGCACGTTATTGTCAGCATATAGCACTGAAAACAATTTGGAACTAGCCACTATCGACTGTCAATAGAACGAGTGAGTTCTATAACTGGAAGTGCTGAATGCCGAACTATAGCCCCATACTCGAGACAAGGGCTAAGCAAAAGGTCCATGGCACGGAGCTGTGATGGAATGTGTCCATTCAGTTCGGGTCTGTTTAGTTTCATAACAAAGCTAACATTTGACACCACTTACTCCAATCCCCACATTATACTGAAGTGGGTATCTACCCCCCCCCCCCGCAGTTGGACGGAATTTTGAAAGACCGTGTCCGTTTATTTTTGGCGATACAAGGAGAGGCTTGACTTCCAAACTCTGTTGCCCTTGATATATGGGAAATGAAGGCACTTTCCCGTCCCACCTATAGACTTGTTGTAACAGAGTCACTTACCGCAGTAC
>NC_049994.1:659386-661300 GCF_000003815.2 Branchiostoma floridae
GTCTGGAATTTTCAACATTGATTAATCTAAACAGCTACGGGAAAAACAACGCGCATCGCCACTTCCATATGAATGCGGCAAAGGGAACATAGAGATACAGTCATCACATGCGAACAGTCATCACATCTGACAACAATACTAGTACTCCGTCGACAGAAGTAACCCTCAGGTGGGTTGCGGATGTAACGTTAGTAGTATTCGGATTTTTTCCCTGGCTGGCCACTAAAAGATTCAGGCCACTACTAAACGTTACACCCTCAACCCGCAACATTTTGTCCATTCCGTCCAAATGAGATTGAAGATGAAAGTCACTTTAACATCACTTTCTTTCCGCTTCGTCAAAAAAAGTTGATACTATTCACTAATATGAATGAATTACATCCTAGGATAAAGTTGCCCATGCATCTGTAGAAGATGCTTCGGAGCGGCGCCCATCTCCATTTCGTAGCCCTTGAGCCACACATTTGTACAAGCCTCTACAGCAGGGGGGCTTGTCTGCTGGTAGTGATGTGTGTTTAACTCACATACTCTTCCTCATCAGTGCTAAGCAGAGAACGCAGTACCATTTTCAAAAGCTTTGACATGAGTCGGCCATGGATCGAACTCAAAACCTACCGAATGCAAGGCGAACAATCTACCCAATCGGCCATTGCACCGATTGTGACATTCTAGGAGATGGCCCTAAAATCACAGAATGTTTAGACCTTAGCATCAGTTGTGCAAAGGACACGTTGAACTCATCTTGATTTATTCATACAAATGTCCGTATCCACTTTTCTGTGCGTATGGTTGTAGACGTTATCGAAAGTCGCTTTACCTTTGTTGTGTCAATATATGGTTAATGGCTACGCGGCCTCTGTCATTCATTCGATGGTTATAGGAATCGGTCATGAATTATGGCACCGTATACGCCGAAGGAAAGCGGGTCATTAACGTTATTTCCTTCGCCAAGAAGGTTATATTTTGGGTTTTTGGTAGCGTTTGTGTGTATGTGTGTGTGTGTGGGGGGGGGTGTTTGTAGAAGACCAGCATAACTCGAGAACGCCTAGATGGATTGCGTTGATAGATGGTGTGTGGGTAGGTCTTGATGAGACCTGGAAATGATTAGATTTTGTTACGGTACTGCAGCGGAGCTTCCATGTTTAATATTTCGAATTCCGGACATGCTACGGCTATTATTTTTGAGTGGTAGACAGCTCTTGATGCCGAGAGTACGTGGGCCCCCAGCGGCTTGTTTTGGAACTGCAGGGCAGGTTTAGTGTGAGACTTTGAAAGGCAATAACTCAAGAAGGGATTGGAGGATTATCATGATTTTTGGTTTGTAGCTTAAATAGTGCCTCATATAATCATACATTAGCTATGCAAATTGGAATCTAATTTGCATGATTAATTAGGGAATCGTCTAAACACGCTTAGTTCAATTATAGGACCATTGCAACATGTGGCATTTGTAACTGAGAAAGAGAAGAATATTGATAGATGTATATTATGTAAAATATGGACCTAATTTGCATAATTAATGAGAAAATGCTATAATGCTATAATGTCATTGTGCTAAATGACGGAAACTTCTTACTTGTAGCATTTGGAAGCTATGTACAGGTGAACATCGTTGAATATTAAGTATGCAAATTTGCAAAATTTGCATAAGGTCCTAATTTGCATAGATTATAAAAAAATGCGATAAAAGCTTTCTTTCTTTACATAGAGTGGGTACGTCTGTTGTGTGGCATAGATGATTAATGCATATAATTTATGCAGCTGAGAACCTTATTTGCATAGTAAATGGCAAACATAATCAATACAGCAGTTGTAAAAGATAGAATAATTTGGCGAAGGTATGGGGTCATAGAACACTAGTTATCATATAGACATTGTCCGATATCTAGCCGTGACGACGTAGCATGTTAATTA
>NC_049994.1:661400-691586 GCF_000003815.2 Branchiostoma floridae
AAATGAGAATTATAAAAAGGGATTGTGAAGAAGAATGGAAAGAGATATCATAAAGAAAGAAAAAAAATTAAGAAATAGGAAAACAAAAGCCTGGTAGAGGCTAGCACATAGACTAGATCCAGATTTTGTTCGTCTGGCCGCTATTTTTCTTGCTGGTCATGTCGGATTGCTGCTCTCCCTGCCTTCCAAACGTCCTCACCTGTGTAATATGTTGACATACCACCAATCTTGTGCCCCTGGGAAATGCACTTCTGAATTTCTTCACTTCACTCAGGTGAAAGTGCTTACATGTAACTAGCTTGTTTAGGTCAAAACCCGTCCCTCGGAAGTTCAATAGAGACCATTAAAGAACTGCTCACAGTGAAACTTAACGAACTTCCCGGCGTTAGGTATTCAAAGCCAACAGTCCTATGGCCGCACCTGGGGTAATTACTGCCGTATTGATGTCATAAGCTCCTCACAATTCAGCGCCTGGCAGCTAAGGAGAGTAGTCCAATAAAAACGCAGAGAGGCCCACACAGACACTAACACGCACCCACATACCAGCACTCACACATGATCCACACACACACAGTGACATATACACACACGCGCGCGCGCGCACACACACACACTCACACATACGCACACACACATCACCATCATACACACCGTGACACACACACACACACGCCATCATCAGCATCATCATCAAACATACACACAAGTCACACACAAATATACACAGACACATACGCGTACGTGCGCGCACACACACATACACACACACACGTGGGTGGACACACGCACACTGTATATAACGTTAAGGTGGGTTCACACGTGAGTGTGTTCAAGTCCGTATGAGGTGCGTATGGAATTCTTATTATAAACCTCTACCAGGCTCCTCAGGACGTCGACAAAACAATAGAAATTGGACAAATATGACCAGATAACATGCCAGAGGACTTACTTGGTCGCAAACTATACTCATCGCACAGCTAACTTCTCTGGTATATAATTTTCCTATATACAGCCAAACCTGCCCAAGACGACCACCCGGGGGACCGGAAAAAAGCGGTCGATTTGGACAGGTGATCGTTGAGAAGAGTATCGACTCAAAACATGCCCGATGCAAAGTATAAATGGTTTCCGTTGTGTTTAATGGCAAATAGCAAGCACACTGCACGCACGCAAAGAAGCAAGGTATTTTATGTCAAATACAACACGCGCACTGTAAATTGTAAATTTAACCCCAAGTTTTTATCGAGCTTTTATGCGATACAGTGTTTTAAAGCTCAATATTTGTACACTAACGTTTTAGACAGTAAGGGAACTTTGATGCTGTCAGTTTACTCAGTTACCATACAAGCCTTTATGCGTCGCTGTGTTCTTGATCGCCGTATCTGAAATAACTACAGTGCACCTTTCGAATTCGATGCCCGGTACGTCCCGATAGCGTACTTACCCAAGGGTGAATGTACAGTACAGTTGGACAAAGCACTCACACAGATCTTTCTTAAAAAGGTATGAGGTACACAGATCTTCCTTTAAAAAGTATGAGGCTATATACGTTTCAGCATTCGTTCAGTTAATGATATAAATTAAGAAAGAAAAAAAACTTCTGTTACAACTAAATTCGGATTTTCTTATAACAAAATGTCCTCCCGTATTACAATAGACTGTCCATTAACCAACCCATTGACCGCCGCCATCCTTATTCTAAACATAACATCGTAATGGCAGTCAAAATCCGACGCAAACTGGCCAATTTCGGCACAAAATCGTGCTAGGTATCATCAAAATCGATGAAAACCTCAATTTTGAAAATAATGCGGTCGTTATGGGTCCCAATTCGGCCCGGTCGCGGTCGCGTTGGCCAGGTGGTCGTTGAGAAAAGGTCGCTTAATGCTTACGTCAATGGGAAAAAACAATCGGGACCGAGAAAAAGCGGTCGAAATGGCCAGGTGGTCGCTGAGAAGAGGTGGTCGCTCGGGCAGGTTTGACTGTACTAGTATGTCCCATTTCTACGATTTTTCCAGACTTCCATACGATCATATACATATATATATATATATATATATATATATATATACATATATATATATACGCACGTGTGAACACACCTTTACACAGAAACCAGCCCCGGGATGAATCATCGGGCCGGGACATATCAGTTGGACACGGCTGGTCCCCAACGTGTTATATTCTGTGCCTGCCGGGCCCTGTGACTTGTTTGCGGTTAACCGCCGCGAGCTACTGACAGTAGTGACAAGACTGATTAGACAGTTGACAGAACAAAGTTAATTCTTCACTCAAAATTGTCATCACGACAGGGGACGCTTGAGACAACTTCTACCCCAAGCTGGCCGTGGCCTCCATTTCTTCACGCTTCTATCTGAGTGGATTCATCAAGTGCCGAGCCACAAGATCATCAAGATAGGCATACGTTACCGTGCAGTGTGTGAGAGGCTGCGTTCTGCTTGTTACGGGTCAGTGCTGGAGCCCGCCTGTGTCAGATAATTGACAATTCGAGGCTCCGCCCACATGTTGTGCATTTCTATTGTTGAGCTGTCAGGCATTGTTGATATTGGAATCACAGTCGGGCTAGCTAAGCAGTTGATTGGCTGCTGGCGGGCCTACCCGTCATTGGTGGCGCCACTGGGGGGTGAAGTTGACAAGTTTTGTCGCAGTATAAGACTCCGCCCCGCCCAAGTCACATCGTGTGCGATTGTTGTTTTTATTGTCACTCACAGCCCGTGGTTTCCCGCGCTTTTGAGTAGGCTATCCTTACTTTGCACCGTGGCCTACAGAAAGAGTGTTCATCCACCCAGATGCATCTGCGTTGGCGACGTGTAGTCCCCGTTGGGGGGACGTTTGCCGCTCTGACGATATGGTGGCTGGCCCTGCCCGTGCAGGGAGCACTGGTAGACATGTCGGAGACCTCGAGAGCAAGCCTGGGGGCGAATACGAACAGTGAGCACCCTGTGCCGCAGCCTGGCACGGATGTCATGGTGCAAGAAAAGTACGACCCAGGTGGGTGAAAAGGGGCGATAATCTTCGGAAAAAATGATAGTAAGGGAACCGTAAAGGTGATTGCATGTCGGGGAACCATGGACCCCCACTGTCATTGGTGTTCTCACATGATTCTTGAGACCTGTGTGCAAATGAAACATGCTTTGTGCAAACACTGGAAGCTAGCTTATAACCAGCCTCCCCCCCCTCCCAAAAAAAGAAACAGACTCGACGTGCGTGGACGTCGACGTGCACTTTTTTCCTTCCTCGTTAAACCACGTCTTTGTGACCAGTTGCATAAAATTTGCCTCTTGCAAGCGTTCTAATTTGGAAACATGATCCGTACCTCAGGAAAGTAACATTATTACCGTTACGCTGCACACCAAGTTATTTTGGTCACTACGTTAATGTTGTTGGGAAAGGGAAATAACGTTACTTTCAATTGTGTGTGCTGTCAAATCTCCGCCATTCACGTCAGGTAGTTGTAGTTACGCCATGATTGTTACAAATACAGGACGTAGTTTGATTTTTTTTTTTAAATCAGAAAAATAACCATTTAATGGCCTGTTTCGTGGGGAATGTTTGGGTGCTGGGGGGGGGGTGTAGTGTGCTTACAGGTACACAAGCTGACATGCCGTCCAATATTACCTTTTGCAGGAGACCTGCAGATGGGATGTCGGGAGCTCAAGAGTAAGAAATATATCTCTGATGGTTTCTGCACAAGTGTGCGCCCGATCAACGAAGTGGTTTGTGCAGGCCAGTGTCTTCCCACAAGGTTACTCCCCGACTACGCCGAATTTGAGAAATATTGGTCTACAAACAAGGTACGCGAGTGGCATTGCCTTAACGACCAGGTACGCACCAAAAAGGTAGACTTGATCTGCGAAAACGGTGAGATGCGATCTTACCCAATCCGTGTGATCAGATCTTGCAAATGTAAGCGATACAACAACCGGCATAACGAGTCCAGGCTAGAAGATCCGCGCACTTCGCGCAGGGGAGGGAAACGGAAGAACCGGCGGAGGGGAGATGGCGAGAAGAAGTCGCAAAGGCGACGGCGGCGCCGAGGTCGTAATGGCAAGAGAAAGAGGCAGAGCAGTGATTAGCATTGACGTTTATATAACTGTACAGGGAATGTGTGCATCTGATTGGTTCGAAACACACCGACGCAGCAGCTACACTGCCATACTGATATCCACCGACCTACAGTTTAGATAATGTTCAAGCAGATATATGGCTTCTATTCGCCATGTTTCGCAGATATATTCGACCGTTTTGTTTGTCTTCCAGCCGGTGTGTTTCCCACTGGAGATCTTGCCTCGCACAGGACACAATCGTATTATATGAATAAAACGAGCGAAAAAAAAGTATCGGAGAACAAGCCGCACATCTGCTTGGGGATTACAGTTTTGGTCCAGGCGTGAAAGGAAAGTATGAAGACACTGTGGGGAGAGATATGACACCCAGTGACAATAAGTGCATGGATAGGTGAGACCAGAGGGTGACAGAACAGACAAGTACACACATAGTTGTGGAGCTGGTGGTGGAGTAGCTGTCAGCTCGGTTTCGATTAATCCTGTATTGCCAGTCTTGCTTCGATTGTAAATATGTTTCAAGCGTACCGATAGGATGCAAGCAGATTACAACAAAGGTGTACTAGTATTTCTTTTCCCATATAAAATGGGCTGGATGTATGATGTGAAATATTTTAGTCTAAACCTATTAGGACTATGCCAGAACCTGAAAATTATTTTGCAGTGTCTCATTTCAAATCCATTCGCCTGAGCCATCAACACTTTGATAGCATTTGATGTAACATTTGATTCTTTCTTGTTTTTGTTGTTTTGTCCTTGTCTTTAACTATCTGGGCATATGGACTTGGCTACGGGGTAATAAGTATATGATGATAAATAACATGTTACAAAGGAAATGTCCATCACATGGAGATCATTATACGATGTGTACAGTTTAATGACATTCATTGCCTTCTTTCGAGGATTTGTTTATCTCGTTGAACTTTCACCGAGAGCCCCCTGCAATGATATTCTAAGATCAGTGATATGGCATATACGCAGAGGAGGAAAATCCAACAACGTATATTATTTGGTCTTCAACAGATGCTCTGTATCATTAAAGGGGGGAAAATTGGCCATGAGTTCATGTGATGTTTGTGGGTGTATAGTGATAACAATACTGTACGTTGCCTGCCTATCCTGTGACCGTGGTGGCAAGCGTTATAATATTATATGATATATACATTGTGCGCAGGTGGTGGATTCGTTCTGAAACAATACAACCCTGGCGAAAACTTGGCCCATTGACCTTATTGCAAAGTTCATAGCCAATTTCTAAAGCCTACCGTGGTGTATAATCTGCAAGGTGCACCGAAATTGCAAGATGACGTAACCAATGTGCTCAAAGAGAGGTCACTCCGGCAGATCTACGCCTGATATGGCCTCATGTATGGAAATGTAAGCCTGGATTATGTTTCTCCGGCCAATTTCGGTCACGCCTGCGCATAGCGAAAAATGACGTAATTGTGAAGGATGACAACTCCTTTCTACCCTGAGGCAACGGTCTGTTGACGAGTAAACAAAGGCTCAAGTCAGTTGGCGTCCACCCCGAAAAAATAGCTTGCAGGGGTATATTGATCCAGTCCAGTGACTGCAACATACAATGGCCCATTTCGGGCCTAACGACGTTAAGCATTAAGGAGGTGGCCTGAGACGTGGGTCTAGAGGTCTCGGAGAAAGACGACCCTGTGCACCGCGACCCGGGAACCACGGGAAGAAAAGATGTACACCTTAACAAGTGACACGAGTACAAAGAGGGCCTGTCGTGGCCCAATGTGACCGCGTCTCATTGGACAATAGCCTAATTATGATTGACATTTTGGCGCCTATTTGTCCCCGGTAACAGAGCTGGCAAACAACCCACTGTACGGTGTACATGCCCACACAACACAGGTGATCATTGCGCCAACATCGCTTGTTTTCACTCCATAGTTGTTTACAACTGGACAGACAATTCAGCAGGCCGGGGGGGGGGGGGGGTGGTCTTTAATACATGCATTGCATGGATTCGCGCCTGTAGTATCAGTTTCTTTAGAGGCACAGGTGACCGTGTTTTTGCCTGTGTTTTGTTTGCTGTGACGGGTTGGAAAAGACAGGTAATATATACAGATTTACGGGAAAGGAAAACCTTTAAAGATATCCTCTGTCCCAGATGTGACCAGAGTTAGTGCATGCCCCAGCCAGACTTTCCACATAAGCACCAATAAGCCTTGCCTGGGGCCCAAATCCCCGGACAAACACGATCGCTTTGTTTCCCACAAATCGTGTCGAGTGCGTTTGGCGCGAAATAAAGGCGGAGCAAAGTGACAATTGAAACACGGAGTCTTCTGTTCTTATAAAAACCCCTTCCATAGGTAAGTGCAATACGCCACATTATGGATCATTCTAGGCTTTTAACACAGATTACAATAATAGCCGTGCGAGCAGGGATCAAATTTATCATTCAGTGCACAGTGCGTGCTTCCGCTGTGGTGTAGGGTGTCTGGCCTGCGCGCCAGGTAAAATATGCTTTGTACAAGAGGCTGAGAACACGACACGCGGAGCAAACTAGACAGCGTCCGAACATATTAAGTAGCAGCCTCTCCTCGTGAAGACACGTCAATCATTCGGAAACTCACCTGACCAGCGCGGGTAAGACGCCAGCCGTAATGAAAACACGTTCGACCAATGTCGCCCATTATTATGCTTTATCCTCGCATACTCCCAAGTCCCATGGCGACTCCCTCTATCGTTAATTTGTTGTATTCTTTTAGTCCCCAGATTATGTTTACCGTTGCGCAGACTGAGAGTATGGAAGACCGCAGTATAAAGACAATGAAGATAGTCGTGTCCGGAAAAAACAAACACCACAAGTTCTAAAGCTTCCTTTGTGTCATATCAGCAAATGACTCGCATTCTTCCGTGTGAAACGCACGTCCCAATTAAGTTGCCCACACTATATTTTGATCAATCGTGTTTTAACGAAGATCTTTGGGAACTGCAGCCGAATAATATATACTCCCGGTTAGGTGCAGCTCCTTTATGGAATATGTGTCCACGAGACAGAAGGATTCAAAGAAGATCAGATGTACATGTAGTACTAGTAGTATTCATTAATTCAGGGTGCAATAAGCAAATACTTAAGCTGTGTGTAGAGCGAGCAAAAACAACTACTTTGTAAATAATGTAGAGGCGCCTGGGCACTGAGTCACACACAGTCCGATGTGGTTACGTCATACATACAGAACAACTGCCAGGGTCAGCAGAGGCCAGACCACCGACTGAGCCGATTGTGCGGCCGAGGCTGTGGGGAGGGTTCTCATTGTTGTGTGCAATCCAACGACGTGTTTCTTACGGATGATATGTTGTCAGCGTGGTGTGAGGCGAAGAGTTGGAAAGGGTCAAGTTCAAGACTTGCACTTGATCTTCTTACATAACTACTACAGTACAGAGCACAGACGGAAAACCCAAATGACAGGCGTATAGCGAGTACCTACAATGTGAGTTTGGCTGGACAGGTGCAGGTAGAGGAGACCATTGCAAAAGGTACCTCATGGCTTACATACAGCATTACAGGCTGCAAGAAGCAACATGACACAGGCAGGTGTGGAACCAACAGCACATACATGACTGCACAGTACAGGTTGGAGGGGCACTACACAGGCAGGCATGTAGCAAAGAAATACAGTCAAACCTGTATATAGCGGCCACTCAAGGGACTGGAGAAATGTGGCCACTATAGACAGGTGGCTACTATAGAGAAAATGCTGATCAATTGACCACGAACAATAAGTTACACATGTTTTCATTTTCAGTACCAACTAATTTTTCTCATCAAGTAACGTTCTCTTGATCGTCTCACAATTCAACTGACCTAGCCAAAGTAAAATCTACCGAAAATGATTGATATTGCCAGGTGCAATGCTGGTTAACAGGCCGACAAAGACTTGCACTCTGCTGTTCAAGATATGCGCACCTTCCGCTACCGCCAAATGACCCTATCGGGAACTCCAAATCCTCGCAAACTACGATTTCAAACCCGGCGCAGGGCATCGTACTTTTACATCTTGCAAGACATTTCAATTATGAAGTCAAGGTTTACACAAATCCTAATCAACAATTTATTTGTTGTATTTGGGCTGATTTCTACTGCATGTATGTCTATTCTCTCTCGCTGGGGAGTTCGGATGTGTATTGACTTGTCTGGCATTTTTAGTCGATGAAAACCCACAAACGTCCAACATATTACTCTCAAAGCAGAGGTTAGGCTCCGGCTGTTTTCTGACGTTTTATTAGGCGTTTTTATCGGGCTGTCTATTTTGTACTGAAATCTTGTCTCCCGGCTTAGGCTTAAACAGCCAAACCCTAACCTCTGCTTGAAGAGTATAATTAAGGGTTAATGTCCGGCTCGCTGTCATAACGCCCGGGCCTTTGCTATAACCACCGAATAAAACCAAGTGAGCGAAACGTGAAACGTTATTATCATATAGCCTACCCAAACTTGCAAACTCGTGTATGACGCATAGATCATTTGGTACTATACGTGTGAATTCCTTTCTTGAATTTCTGAAAATTCGCATTCGTTCTTTGGTACATACATTTGTAAGGAGATTACAGATTGTATTTTGAAACCAAAATTTCCACAGAAAATATTTGAAACATTGCAATCTTTGGCTTTTTAGAACAACAAAACTCACCATCATTGTTAACAGATTAAAGGAAGGAGCCATTCGCCCTTGCAGTCTGTACTTATTCTCTCTGCTCTGGCCTATGTTTCGCTCTTTTTGATTGGCCAATGCCTGCATATCCCTTACTTTCCTGTGTATCGCTCCTTCTGATTGGTCAGAATGAATCGACACCGACACGGTTGTCGATTTGCATTGATTTCGGTGTCGATTCATTCTGACCTATCAGAAGGAGTGATACACACCGGGCTGGCCGGTGTCACAGCGATCTCGCCCCCCGCCCCCGAAATCGATAGCAATCTCGCCCCCTCTAAAAAACTGTGCTATCGCGAACGTATGAATCAACACCATCTACGGTACGGAATAAGTCAGGTATATGTTTTCAATTCGTCACAATATTTTCTTTCTTGTGCAGAAAACATTTCCAAAGCACCAACAAAAACACAACACTATCTACGCGCAAGTTAATATACCTGTTCCTAAAAGCTACAAAAACACTTGTAAGTCCTGTAAAGTAACAGTCTTTAGAAACATTGATACAGGCACTTCATAATTCTTTTGTGGTCAACGATAGAGACGCGTATTGGGAGATAAAGGCTGGGAGGACAGGTTGATACAATGAAAAATATCTTATGTCGAGACTAAGAATACCAAGAGACCCAACCCTTCGAATTCCAGTTCGAAACAAGTCCAACTATATCAATACCATATCATTTAATCTAGTTAACATTAACACTATGGTTAGAGTTATGTATCGGACTCGTGTACTTAATGTTATATCATTCTGAAACTGCATTTTGTGCTTTGTATTTTTGCCTGGTGGCTTGTTGCCTTGTACTTGCCTTGCCTTGTTCCACTACCATTTTACATAGAAATAAGAGCAGACAAGAATTGTACAAGCTGATATTTAGAGATGCCCATGATCATGCCCTTTATTTTCCTCATTAGTATGTATAGCTAAATATTCATTACGTAAGAATGCCAGAGTTCTACATGTTGTTACCACTACCAGTTCCTGTATCAGTTTGTATAGAAATGAGAGAATACAAAATACATAGGCACATTTTCCTAATTGGTATGCAAATACGCTAATCAAAATCAATCAAGAATATGAGAGATGATCTATTGCTAGACATATTGTGACAACTGCCAACCTGATTGTGCTCTTTTTTCTGCATGTGTAGTGTATTGATTTACATGTTCCTCTGGTGCCATTTGGGTCCAATTGAGCTAATATGTTTTCCATTTAAAAATTGTTATATCTAAATTCAATGTCTAGACGTAGCTTTGTCCAATTTAAAATCCGAAAACGGCATTTTGCTCGGGGCTACAACTTCAGTGCCAAACTTCAGATTGCCATCACAACAAGGGTGGTGTTTAAAAAGCACAGACGACGTGAGGATTATAAAGAAAGGAGTGATGATAAGGTTTGGACCTAAAAAAAACCTTGGCGTTAAAATAGGTATTGAGATCTGCGATCGCAGGTACAAAAGCGCCCACAAAGGCAGTTCGGAGCTTGTGTACGCACAAGAACGTGACGTGTACTCTGACGTAATAAAGGTCTCCATGCGTTTTTTATGCAAGGAGAGACACCAAGAAGGACGTCCAAGCAACCCTGGCTCTATTTGGGCTACGCATGCTCAAATATGGAAAATAGCGATACTCTCTCACAAGTCGGTACACACGTGATCGAACAATAAGCGTAAAACAAAAGTCAACCTCAAGTCGATCGTGATCAATCAAATACACAACGATGACTGTAGTCCTGCAAATATAATAAAAGTTTTGAAACTCCCAGTTCCGCCGACCATGTCTTGTTCACTTTTCGATGTCAATAATGAAGTGACGAAAACCATCTGTTGCCCCTTCCAGGGTACTTTCTACAATTTCTACATCGACCGTTGGTTTTATGCTTCTTAACGTATCATGTCTTTGTTTTATTTTATTTTATACTCCTGGTTGTAGCATTAACCCAAACAGGAGTTAGTTACTCATTTTCACCTGAGTGAAGTGAGTAAAATTGTTTCAAGTGCATTTCGCAAGGGCACAAAATGGCGGCACATAAACAGATTCGGACCCAGAACCTCTAGATTATTCATTGGACACTCTGCCGACTGCGCCACACGCCCCCAAAATATTGATACTGTACTCAAAGGGCTGGTGAAGGGAGTATTTGTTTCGAAGGTGCGTAAAATAGAGGATTAGGCTGTTTCTATATCGGTTTGTTTTGGAAAGCGGGAGACCGAACTGGTTGGGCTCTTTGCAGCTTTTAAATTGGATTTTCTCGAGGCGGGAACCTGAATCGGAACTGAGAATGGAGAGGGGACCTCGTGAGTTACTATCTATTTACGTAAATAATCAATTAAGCTCATTACATAAACAAGAGCAGTCCGTGAAACATTTTCTTCAGTTACAACATCTATCGTTCACTTACAAATCGACTATACCATACCAGATCGTAGAAAGCAGTTATACAGCGTACAAATAATTTTTTATTCATCTAAAACTAAACTCATCGTGAATTAGGATAACTATCTACTATAGTGGTCTCAATTAGCGACATAACGTTATAGTTATATAGCAACATAACCACATGTTCATTCTTCTGTTGAGTGCATGTAACGTTATTCGGAACATCAGCTTGTGACACGACCATGTAATTCAGTAGCCTCTGCCAGGCTTCTTGGATCGGTAGAATCATTATCCTCACCACGTGGTGAGGAAACGTACTCTTCTGGCCGGCTAACTTCCCTAGCGTACTATAGACTCTATTTGTCCAATTTGTACAATTAGACCACCGATCCACGAAGCCTGGTAGAGGCTAGTAATTCAGGACTAATTGAACAAAAAAAGATACCAAACATGCAAATGAGGAGCAAAAAAGAAATGAGCAAAGTTGGTCCCAGCTGTATGATGACTAGGCACAATGATTAGCTATTATCATATAGCCAGACTACGTCGACCAATGAGAAGGCACAATTTTCTCCATAACCCAGGTCATTAACATCGCATTTTTCCTGTAAGGTTCCCAGTTGGCCGATTTTATGTATCGTTACCAGTACTTGGAGGTTTTTTTTTTATTCGATTCTAAAGAACTTTCTTGCAGTGATATAGACAGATTCATTTGAACGTGATGGTTAATGAAGTAAGCAAGAATTAAATTACCAACGTAAAACAACGGTAAATTCTGTAAATAACATTGATATCATTTCTCACCTACCCCCTATTTTACACATGGTACAGCCATAAAAAACAGGAACATCAGAAACATCAAAACAGATCAGCAAACAATGTAGCTGGCACAAACTAGTATAAAAGAGATCTGATTATAAGTAGAGATCTAGAGTTGTATTCAGACCAAAATGTGTACTTGTTGCTTTGTCGCGATATTGAAGAAAATTGCACTGAAATGTGGTATAGAGGTGCATTTTCTATGTTTAATCACATGTTTGCATGTATCAACAAACGGTTTCACTCACATTTGCGGTATAGACAACTTTAGGATTTCATTTTAACACATATTTGGTGCTTCGATCATTTCCCCTGACATTAAAACCAAATGACAGGAATTTGGCATGACGTTGCAATGTGAGTATTCATATGGCTTATTTCACAGTTTTGGCAAATACTACATGTATACTTAAAATTACTCTTTTTTCTCCTATGCGTGTGTATTACTTGTATAAATCCGATGATGAAATATGCTCTTTGGATGTCTGTGGCATCAGTGTATACCTACGTCTCTCATTGAAAAGTTTGATACTCATTGATTATTATTGATTTTAAATGGATTTTGTTTGTTTCTTATTTGTTTTCACACCACATATATATATAACGTTACATACGTTATCTAATCCGTTCTTTATTTGGGGTGAATAATTGGGAAAAGCCAATTTGGGACTGGGGAGATCGGGCAATGTAAAGACCACCGTAAACAATGATTCGCAATGGTGCAGCTGCGTGGTAACCACTTTGGACTAGTAGTAGTGACATATTCACGACAAAGTAAGACATCTTGTTGGTGACTGGTGTAGTTGCGCGTATCAAAACACTTGGCATCTGTCTTCCCGGTTCATGTTGTCATTAAGACTGCACTGGAACGCCTGTGTAAATTCTCTTGTCTGTTGAAGTACGCCAAACACCCTGAAACACACAATTAATGTAGATAAAAAAATTAGCATGTGATATACGAGCAGATCTATAATCCGGCTTGGTTTATGCGTCCTTTTGCAGCGTTTGTACTTTTAGTGTTATGCATGGTAACCAATATAGAAAGATGTCCTTAACCATTTTAAAGATGTCCTTAACCATTTTGTCCTTAACTTATATCATGAAAAAAACCATTATGCTACCATCACTTGGCAGTTCGTAGATCATTCTGCATCTTGATGCACGACAGACTGAAGATGCTCCAATGAACTTCCAACTCATTTAACTCCTAAACGACTGATCATATGACCACCAAAGTTTTGGAGAAAGATATAGACTTACAATGTGAGTAGTGATGTCCGCTGATACAGGGCAATTCTTTTGTTCCTATGCAAATGATAGACCGTCCTGTATTATAGGATTTGATTCCTATAAGTATGCAAATGATAGACCAATCATTTATAGACCAGCTTGAGGTATGCGGAAATATGGGGCAGTTCTTTTGTTTCTCTGCAATATTATAGACCAATTCAAGAAATGAACTTTTGAGGTCAAACCCAGGGGATGACATTATTGAGGTATGGGGGACGTCATAACAAGTCTAGACACGTCTCAGCTCTTAAAGTAGGTTTTCTTGTGCACATGCGACATTGGATTCGTATTTCCTGTCGAGAATCTTCACGAGATGGCTGTATCAGATCACGGAGATTAGTTCCACTTACCTGTTTTTGACTTACCGTCAACATCGTTTGTGCAGACCCCGACGTGCAGGCCTACTACAGCGCCAACTCCTAACTCCGGAGTGACTCCGGAGTAGCTCCGAAGTACATGAGTAAGTGTATGTGTGCTATTTTACTCGTCATGCACGGTACCTGTATAACTTAGAACAACTAACATACCCGGGTACAGTTCATTTTCACTCATGATCGTGGGTACAATGGACAATCTGTACGTACATCAAACGTTAATGATGTTATTAGTTTAATCGGCCATTTATCACTTTTCCAGGACCAGTCCATAATTAAGGTCGGCGTTGGGTTGGGAGTAGCTTGGCAATAAGAATCTAGCTTATTATATCTCCAGTTCGCTCCACTGGTCGCCTCTAAGTAGAATATAACTTTCCCGAACTTTATAAAATCTATAGTCACTTGGTGCAGAAGATCGCGACTTTTAAAGACAAAGACTTTTAAAGTCTCAGATAACCTAACTCCCATCATGGTTTGGAGAAGGTCGGGAAGTTATGATTGGCGATGACAGGGTCTTTATTACATTGCTGATGCAGACAAACCTCGATGCTGGAAACAGTCCTTTACATTACGACCCCCCTCCCCCTCCGCATGATGGATCATCTCTCATGCTCAGCCATTCTGCACGTCTCCAGTTATCCTGCTGACATTACATAATAGCTCTTGATAACAGGATGAGTTGTCAACTAAAACATGGTGACTAATTTCACTGATAGTCATGAATTCTTTGCAACTGAACTGAATATCAGCAAAACCCATCAGTCAGTCACTGCCATGCTTTTGTGCGTGTAGGTAAATAATGCAGGAGTGCATTTGTAAATGAAAATAGGAAATGCTGCATTTCTTTACCCGTAGCCGACCATATGCATGGTCTCTCGGTGTCATTGGTCGTTTCCCAACCTACCCATAATTGAGGCATGATTCGCTCCAGAAACTACCCTGGATATCAGAGTACAACTTAGCCGGCTAAGGGATCTCCCCGGGCCGACTAAAGTCGGTTTACGGGGCTATGTTGCTAGCGGCTCGGGAAAGAACCGTAGCCGCGAGCGCTGTTCTCTGGATACCAGGGTATCCAGAAACGTACATAAATCACACATGGCTCACTCACTATACAGGCGACCGTTCTCCCAAACCGTGTACAACCACACAGATCGCCACCCAACAGACCGAGAACGGAAACACTGCCACGAAAGAGCCGTAGAAAGGAGAAACTGTCTGGAAGCTAATGTCGACCTCATACTGACCTCGTTATGGTGCTAGGTTGGAAATATGGAGAATTCAGGTTACAAACGAAACGAAACCCTCTTGTTGTTTTCATTTTGAGAGAGCTGGGAAACGGTGGTGGATCTGATAAGAGGGAGTAGATAGAGCCACAAAATTTTGCGACTTTGGCGGCAATAATTTCTTAAAGTTTAGATAGTTTCCATGTGTTTGTGTTGCCATAGCAACTGACGAAGTCGTTAGTTTCGGTTCTTACAATGTATTTTTCAGGTTTCCTTGCTACATTACTACATGAATAAAATCTTATGTAATTGAGTTTATTTTTCATACATAGATATGCATAAGTTATGCTATTATAGTAGCGTCATCGGCCAAAATCCAAGATGGCGGATCATTGTACCAGATCATGCCAGCTAATCAACTCTTAAAATTCGTAACTACTGTACCTGTTATTTTTCCATCCAAAAACGTTGAAATGAATGTGTTTAGTCTATTTACGAGGTCCTTTGCGATTGTTCGCAGACAAAGAAGTGTTTTTGGAACTTCAAGTTGGCTGACCCAAGATGGTGGATCCACCTGTTATCTTCAACATTTATGACGTTGACAACAGAAGTGGTAGCAGAGATTATTATTCTATAGCAATCTACACTTTCTGTTACATTTTGTAGCATATCTTGAAGTTTTCTGGGAATAACCTTTTTTCACATTGATGACGTCATAATTACGCTACATTGACGTCACATTTGTTATATCACATTAGTAGTGATGTCCGTTGATACAGGGCAATTCTTTTGTTCCTATGCAAATGATAGACCGTCCTGTATTATAGGATTTGATTCCTATAAGTATGCAAATGATAGACCAATCATTTATAGACCAGCTTGAGGTATGCGGAAATATGGGGCAGTTCTTTTGTTTCTCTGCAATATTATAGACCAATTCAAGAAATGAACTTTTGAGGTCAAACCCAGGGGATGACATTATTGAGGTATGGGGGACGTCATAACAAGTCTAGACACGTCTCAGCTCTTAAAGTAGGTTTTCTTGTGCACATGCGACATTGGATTCGTATTTCCTGTCGAGAATCTTCACGAGATGGCTGTATCAGATCACGGAGATTAGTTCCACTTACCTGTTTTTGACTTACCGTCAACATCGTTTGTGCAGACCCCGACGTGCAGGCTTACTACAGCGCCAACTCCTAACTCCGGAGTGACTCCGGAGTAGCTCCGAAGTACATGAGTAAGTGTATGTGTGCTATTTTACTCGTCATGCACGGTACCTGTATAACTTAGACCTCGGTTCGTGTGTGACACTTGCTTACACCTGCATCTGTCTCAAGCTATTGTTGAGGAAGAACAACAATCTTCGCGTAACGTCATGTTGGGTTTATTAATACTGCGATACTTGATACATGTACACAAGCAAATAAATTTGCTTTCGAAAAATACAACCGAACGACTTTCGTTTTGCCAAACACTTACACTTAGATAAAACGAGTCATGTCCTGATATGGTCAGACAAATCAGCTATATACAGACATATATGCACACTATCGACTCCGGAGTGACTCCGGAGTGACTCCGGTGTAGCTTCGGAGTAGCTCCGGAGTACATGAGTAAGTGTATGTGTGCTGTTTTACTCGTCATGTACGATACCTGTATATCTCGCATCCCGACCTCATTAACATAACATCTATATGATTGACAGGTCGCTTAATAATGCTATATATCTATGGTTTATGATATGTGTATGATATTATCACATGCAATTTGTGTATCTATATCATATATCTATATATCTATAAAATATCATTTGACATACCTATGATATGTCATAGGCTATTTCTTTATCTAGTATATATATATGTGTGTACGTAGCGGTCAGAGGTCAACTCCAGAGTTACTCCGGAGTTACTCCGGAGCAAGATGTATAGCAACTCCAAAGCAATGATTCACTGATATTTACCTATACGATCAAATAGATTCCTTAGTATGTGATATTAACGATGAAGATACATTCCCCTTTCCTCCCTCATCATGACCTCTGACCGCTACGTACACACATATATACATATACTAGATAAAGAAATAGCCTATGACATATCATAGGTAGAGTCAATTCCATGTCACCGAGATGGTTTTGAAATAATATTTGTAATAAGTTTGAACTATTTTGAGTAAAAGAACATTTCGTCACTAAAGTTCGAAATTGTTCAAACATTTCAAAATGTTTGAACCTTTTTATATTTGTTGGAACATTTGGGAAAGTAATGATATCATTATCTCTTTATTTAGAACAAGTTTCAAACATCTATATGCTTTTGTTATTGTTCCAACATGTTCCAACATTTTGTGTCATTTTTTCCCTCCATAAAAACTTTTATTGACCCCATAAACAAAGCTGCTAAGCCCTGTCCTTTGTTTGGCTCTTGAATTTTTAGATTTTCTTTAGTATACACAGGTGAGTCTTTTGTGAGAAGGTGGCAGACAGACATAATTTCCTGCACTTGGCAGGGATGTGTGAATTGCCCTCTTCCCAGCCCACTGACCCAGATCATATTGTTTCCATGTTCGAACATGTGATCACAAATGATGCATCTATGTTGGAACAGTTAAGAAACTAACAGAAATAATGTATTTGATGTTAGAAATGTTTCTAACATGTTTGAATACTATAGAAACATTTAGAACGTCACACAGATGTTGTTAATAGTTCTAAACAGTTACTTATCACAGTTAGATTGTTACTTATCACAGTTAGATTAGACCGATACGTACACACATATATACATATACTAGATAAAGAAATAGCCTATGACATATCATAGGTATGTCAAATGATATTTGATAGATATATAGATATATGATATAGATACACAAATTGCATGTGATAATATCATACACATATCATAAACCATAGATATATAGCATTATTATGCGACCTGTCAATCATATAGATGTTATGTTAATGAGGTCGGGATGCGAGATATACAGGTATCGTACATGACGAGTAAAACAGCACACATACACTTACTCATGTACTCCGGAACTACTCCGAAGCTACACCGGAGTCACTCCGGAGTCACTCCGGAGTCGATAGTGTGCATATATGTCTGTATATAGCTGATTTGTCTGATCATATCAGGACATGACACGTTTCATCTAAGTGTAAGTGTTTGACAAAACGAAAGTCGTTCGGTTGTATTTTTCGAAAGCAAATTTATTTGCTTGTGTACATGTATCAAGTATCGCAGTATTAATAAACCCAACATGACGTTACGCGAAGATTGTTGTTCTTCCTCAACAATAGCTTGAGACAGATGCAGGTGTAAGCAAGTGTCACACACGAACCGAGGTCTAAGTTATACAGGTACCGTGCATGACGAGTAAAATGGCACACGTACACTTACTCATGTACTTCGGAGCTACTCCGGAGTCACTCCGGAGTTAGGAGTTGGCGCTGTAGTAAGCCTGCACGTCGGGGTCTGCACAAACGATGTTGACGGTAAGTCAAAAACAGGTAAGTGGAACTAATCTCCGTGATCTGATACAGCCATCTCGTGAAGATTCTCGACAGGAAATACGAATCCAATGTCGCATGTGCACAAGAAAACCTACTTTAAGAGCTGAGACGTGTCTAGACTTGTTATGACGTCCCCCATACCTCAATAATGTCATCCCCTGGGTTTGACCTCAAAAGTTCATTTCTTGAATTGGTCTATAATATTGCAGAGAAACAAAAGAACTGCCCCATATTTCCGCATACCTCAAGCTGGTCTATAAATGATTGGTCTATCATTTGCATACTTATAGGAATCAAATCCTATAATACAGGACGGTCTATCATTTGCATAGGAACAAAAGAATTGCCCTGTATCAGCGGACATCACTACTAATGTGATATAACAAATGTGACGTCAATGTAGCGTAATTATGACGTCATCAATGTGAAAAAAGGTTATTCCCAGAAAACTTCAAGATATGCTACAAAATGTAACAGAAAGTGTAGATTGCTATAGAATAATAATCTCTGCTACCACTTCTGTTGTCAACGTCATAAATGTTGAAGATAACAGGTGGATCCACCATCTTGGGTCAGCCAACTTGAAGTTCCAAAAACACTTCTTTGTCTGCGAACAATCGCAAAGGACCTCGTAAATAGACTAAACACATTCATTTCAACGTTTTTGGATGGAAAAATAACAGGTACAGTAGTTACGAATTTTAAGAGTTGATTAGCTGGCATGATCTGGTACAATGATCCGCCATCTTGGATTTTGGCCGATGACGCTACTATAATAGCATAACTTATGCATATCTATGTATGAAAAATAAACTCAATTACATAAGATTTTATTCATGTAGTAATGTAGCAAGGAAACCTGAAAAATACATTGTAAGAACCGAAACTAACGACTTCGTCAGTTGCTATGGCAACACAAACACATGGAAACTATCTAAACTTTAAGAAATTATTGCCGCCAAAGTCGCAAAATTTTGTGGCTCTATCTACTCCCTCTTATCAGATCCACCACCGTTTCCCAGCTCTCTCAAAATGAAAACAACAAGAGGGTTTCGTTTCGTTTGTAACCTGAATTCTCCATATTTCCAACCTAGCACCATAACGAGGTCAGTATGAGGTCGACATTAGCTTCCAGACAGTTTCTCCTTTCTACGGCTCTTTCGTGGCAGTGTTTCCGTTCTCGGTCTGTTGGGTGGCGATCTGTGTGGTTGTACACGGTTTGGGAGAACGGTCGCCTGTATAGTGAGTGAGCCATGTGTGATTTATGTACGTTTCTGGATACCCTGGTATCCAGAGAACAGCGCTCGCGGCTACGGTTCTTTCCCGAGCCGCTAGCAACATAGCCCCGTAAACCGACTTTAGTCGGCCCGGGGAGATCCCTTAGCCGGCTAAGTTGTACTCTGATATCCAGGGTAGTTTCTGGAGCGAATCATGCCTCAATTATGGGTAGGTTGGGAAACGACCAATGACACCGAGAGACCATGCATATGGTCGGCTACGGGTAAAGAAATGCAGCATTTCCTATTTTCATTTACAAATGCACTCCTGCATTATTTACCTACACGCACAAAAGCATGGCAGTGACTGACTGATGGGTTTTGCTGATATTCAGTTCAGTTGCAAAGAATTCATGACTATCAGTGAAATTAGTCACCATGTTTTAGTTGACAACTCATCCTGTTATCAAGAGCTATTATGTAATGTCAGCAGGATAACTGGAGACGTGCAGAATGGCTGAGCATGAGAGATGATCCATCATGCGGAGGGGGAGGGGGGTCGTAATGTAAAGGACTGTTTCCAGCATCGAGGTTTGTCTGCATCAGCAATGTAATAAAGACCCTGTCATCGCCAATCATAACTTCCCGACCTTCTCCAAACCATGATGGGAGTTAGGTTATCTGAGACTTTAAAAGTCTTTGTCTTTAAAAGTCGCGATCTTCTGCACCAAGTGACTATAGATTTTATAAAGTTCG
Source organism: Branchiostoma floridae (assembly GCF_000003815.2). Lineage (NCBI taxonomy): Eukaryota > Metazoa > Chordata > Leptocardii > Amphioxiformes > Branchiostomatidae > Branchiostoma > Branchiostoma floridae. The sequence continues at coordinate 681,743 of NC_049994.1, forward strand.
GGAAAGTTATATTCTACTTAGAGGCGACCAGTGGAGCGAACTGGAGATATAATAAGCTAGATTCTTATTGCCAAGCTACTCCCAACCCAACGCCGACCTTAATTATGGACTGGTCCTGGAAAAGTGATAAATGGCCGATTAAACTAATAACATCATTAACGTTTGATGTACGTACAGATTGTCCATTGTACCCACGATCATGAGTGAAAATGAACTGTACCCGGGTATGTTAGTTGTACCGATTTAAACTCGCACCCTATGCTAGTTACCTCCATTTACAATGAAGTGATTGTGGGTAAACACGTTCAAAGGTTTACCTGACGTCTTCCGGTGCAGATCCAAAGGCCACCGTCTGGCGCCACCTACCTATGTACGTGTTGGCTGCACAGTACATCTGGCGAAAAAAACGCAGTTATACCACAATTCTAGACCAATATATACAATATTTTTTATGTACTTAGGATATTTTTCTTGATTATTATTCTGTCCTTGTCAAATTTAAGGTGAGAATGGTAACGTTACATTTTACAAGCATTTGAGAACCTAACATGTCAACTTTCAACACAAAAATGCAATTTTCAATTCATTTTTAAGAATCAGAAAGATTTAAGAAACAAAATTCGGTCGTGAAGCTGAAAGGATATCCTATCACTCCATGCAGGGATACTTTGCTTCAGAATAATTCCCTGGAAGAGGCGGCAGCTAGAATTGAGGGTGTGTAGCCTCCAACTGAAAACCGAAATAACTGGAGTGTGCCTTCTTAGAGGATAGAGAAATAGGTCGCTTATAACAAGGTATATCAACTTTAAAGGACCTATAACAGAAACCAAGGACCTTTAAGTTTATTTGCAAAACCATGCCCGAAGGCTAATTGCAGGAACATTTTCGAGGGAAACAGAATACAATGTAGTACATAGCAATAATGTCTAATCAGCTTGAGTTGCATCTTATTATTGGATTTGACTTCTTCTTAGAAGGCAGTGGTAATGAACTGTCCCACACCCTGCAGAATAAGTGGGTTTTGTGACTTCAGTAAAAATGTAGTCTTTTGGTGATGTCCTAGGTTGCAAAAACTGGGTGAAATTGTAGCGACTGTTTGGAATAATCGGTTTCTTTCAACCTCATAGTGACTAATAAAATGTATTTCATTTTCCACCGCATTCATTGAGCAATATTTACAAAATCTCTCGTGGACAGGTAGCTTTTTATAGCGGCCTCTTTCAATCTCTAATGGGTGTGCACTAATTCTTAATTTACATAATAAGAAGTAAGAAAAGAAAGTGAGAAAAAGAGGAAGTGAGAAAAGTGATACATCGCTCTGGGATGTAACGCCCTTAAGGTCCTATATAATACAGATATAGAAAGATAATCTCACAGTTTAACCATTTCAGTTCAAATATGACTTAGCGTGTATACCTATAAGAGTTGCCCTAGTTGGTTGTATACTAACGTAGCTTCCTGGCGTGGCTGTAGTAGCGCACATACCTTCCTAGATCTGTATGTTTGATGACGTGTGATGGCATGATGTGGGGATGTCTATACTAAGTAATATCAGATCTCACTATTCTTCACTTCAATAATTGCTCCAATCATCATTCTGGATTGGATTTTAGTTTAATGTGTGTTCTTTCAGTTTATCCTTTATTCATTGGAAATTCATCTTTCATCGGGTTTCTTTGCTAGAACAGGTTATATATCTGCAGTCTTTAGAAATTACCTGAGCGTACGACAAGAAGAACGCCTGGTCGCTGGATCCGTGCACTCCAAGGGGGAGTTTCTCCTGTCCGTACTCTCCTTCCCAGTCTTTGTATGCCTAAAATCACACAAAATATCTTATGGATACGCATATTTTTCAATTTCTTAAGATAGTTATCAATGGTCTTATTGGGCTAGATTCCATTCCAAGTCATTATTACCTTCGTCAAGTAGATTATGTTTTGGGCAGCGTGCCTCACGGTATGTAAATGTGTGTGTAGAAGAACGCCTGGATGGATTGTATTTGTATCTGGTACGCAACCCAGGTTCTTTAGATATTCGCCGCACACACAAAAACGAACGGTCAATGGTTGCTAAAAGCATAATTGTACTCCGGAAACATATCATTATCTAACAAACTATATCTTCCTGCATACAGATCGACCAAATGTCAGTAAATTGTATTAGATATTGACACAAAAAATGAACCACTTATGGTCTTGAATTAGATAATATTGACCAATTCTTTAAAAGTGTGTGTGCGAACTTCTACTTCTGCAGTTTTGATGGACATGCATTCACTTTCTCGTGTACAACCGAGATCAGCTTATTGTCTCATTTACATTTACATTGAAAGAAATCTATTTGGCCGATTAAATCTTTCAGCGTTTTGGTTAAATTGTCATTCACGGTGGCACCTTACTTTGAATAAAAATATTACAGATTGCTGTAGTAGATGGCATGATGAAACAACAGCTCGGAGACCTCATACTACAATAAAATATTTAGAACCTTTGTGGATTTATTCTTCCATCTTGCCTCACCGATTATACAAATTATCTGTAAATAGCCCAATACAGTTTAAACGTTTCTCTTTTATAACAAAGTAACACGGTAGAATTCCATGTTTTAGATTATGCAAATGACTATCACATTTACATATTCAATGCATGGTGATGTACACCATTACACCTTTAACTATCTGACAAATGTCACAAGTATGTAATTCCCACAATGTACCGCTAATGAATTATGGCATTTTCACATTAATTATGCAATTTAGACTCTTATTTGCTATGTAGTATACGTTTGGCAAATTCGAAACAAAAAGTTTTTAAAATGTGCCATAGTGTACCATGTAGGCCAGCCGCAGTCCATGTGTCTCCGCTATTGCACTTGTCGCTATACGGGCGCCTTGAACAGGATACTGAAAGATCAAAATCATATCTTGATTCATTACAGAGTATTTTGTCAAATGTTCATAGCTTAAAGTTGACCCATGTACCCTCTACCGATAACCAGAAGCTACACTACCAATGAGCCTGTCGTGATGTACAACATGCTGGATTAGTTTCTGTGTTCATTGTTGACTCGGTATGCAATAAGGTTAAACATTATGTTTTTGGTGTCGTTTATTCGAGGAACTAGTTTTTCATGCTTATTTAGATTTGAATTTGCGATACGAAATAGGAGTGCGGATCCAGCCTTACCGGGTCTATCTCTGGATATGCCTTGACTGTCATGTTACTGTAGTAGTCCGACACGCAGGCTTTCCTCTCGGCGTAGTTGGACCTGGTGTCAGGGCTCCACCAATCATTGGCCGCGCCATCTATCCCATAATAGCCACCAACATCGTCGATGGCGTTGATGACTTCGCGCCCAATGATCGTGCCAGCAGCAGCGTAATTCATGTACCTGTAGCGACCAGCCTTAAAGATGATTCTAAACAAATACGTTGCTTTTCTACTTACGCTAACGCCACATGCTTAAACCGGGGCTTGGCCGGGTCGTTTGTGGAAACGAAAAACAATATGTAAATGTCTTATATACATGTTGTAATGCATGCGCAGAGATGAATAAATAAGTATAGGGTAGTGTTAAACACTTACAATAAACAATTGGCCTATCATCATTTATTATTGGGCCAGAGTCAGAGTCTGGTAGAGACTACATGATTTTGACAAAGCACTATGAAAGTTGCGCTGGAAAGTATCACAAGAGTGTTTCATTGTCACCTTCGCCAAGAAGGTTATTTTTTTGGTAGCGTTTGTGGGTTTGTGGGGAACACACGTTCGTTCATGCAGTCATTTGCTATTCGGGTAGGTACTCTTCAGTAATACATGATTAAAACTTGAATAAAGGCATGATTATTTGGCGAAGTGATGTGTTCGTGGAACTCTAGTTGTATAATAAATGAGAAACATAGGGTTGATGTTTGAGGAAGTCGACAAAGATTAGGCGAAGTCCGAACTGTAAGGTCGGTAACTTCAATCCCTGCTCCTCCTGAAAGCATCCTTACTTAAGTATGGCAAGAAAAGTAGACATGACATCAACTGTCGGAACGTATGTGTTAACTTACTGGGGGTGCTCAGCGTCAAATATGGGGAACTGCAAGATACCGGCGGGGAACACTGGAATTGAAACGTCTTTATTAGAAAGGAAGAATTCACTTTACCATCCTCATTCGCAGGTCTATTCCGCGGTACGCTCGCCGTGAATTCAAGTGTAACCCAAGGAATAGCCCTACATAGGAGGATGTACATGTCTATCTTCTTAACATGATATTACACAATCATCATCTTAACATGCACATGTAAAATGTTTTCAATAGGATCACGACCATAGCAAGGTTCCTCATTATACTATTGTATCTGGAGATACTTAAAAATCTATGACCAACATCGCCAGGAAGCTACCACACAGATCCGTGCGAATGAATCCTAAATGCTCCCAACAGTTACCAAATGAACCGTACATGTACCTACCCTTATGGAACATCCCAGAAATAGTACTTACCTAGTTCATTGTATGCATACAGGTAGTTTCCAAATGTGCTGTAGGTTTTCACATCCCACCTGTATAAAACAATAAAAAAGAGAATCAACATCTGAAGACCTGACGAAACAGCTAGATGTGTCCGACTGACTGACGGCCACTAATGCTTAAGTCACAATTATACTGGTGCCCGCAAGCGATGCTGCATCTAACCCAATGCCGGCCTATCATGGGAGTTGAGTTGCGCAGTAGAAGGCACAAAATGACTTAAAATCCTTGAAAATATTATTCTTTCCTTGAACGTTTTGGCCCAACCTGGAGACTCAGGTTAGATGGAACAGGTAACGGTTTCCTTACTCAATCTCAAACACATATATTGAAGAAGAGACACATTTCTTGCTGGATTGTACCTTATGTGAATATGAACGCACTATACAAATAGACAACGCTCATAAGAAAATGTCTAAGTAGGATACTTTTAAATACTTGATGTTATGCACGAATGACTATATGATAAACGCATTATGTAAATATATCTCCGCGTGATCCAAAAAGAGAGACGGAAATATTAGATGTAGCGATTAGCGATAGTATTATGATCATTTTCCATTAGTTAAGTTAAAACTACGGTATAAGTTCATTTAACACTTGTGGTCATTAATGCATTCAGCCTGTGGGCATGAACATGCAATAAAGATTATTATTATTATTATTAAGATTATTAGGCTATCCGTGTATGAAAGAAAGTGCAAACAATGTAAGTCAAACGTGGTGGAAGACGAAACACATTTTATGTCAAACTGCTCTTTCTATAATCACGAAAGAAAAGAGCCATCAAATTCCAAATTGAAATGTTCAAAACATTCGGCTCTAAATGGCAGGTCTGGAATGGGTTGGTTGGTGATCGGCTGGTGTTTGGCACGATCGGCTAGTGTTCGGCTGGTGTTCGGGAGTAAGTCAGCAGTCAGTTTTAACTGCTTAACCAAGCCATAAACACTGCTGATTTACTCCCAGCTTGTTTCCAACCTACTAACGATTCACCCCAAAACCGTAGACAAATCTCTGCTAACTCAATCCCAAGCAAAATGACTATTACCATGGCCAGGACGTAGGCGAATCACCCCCGAACTTCACACGACCGACATCCAGCCAAAAACAAAACAAAAAAGAACCATAAATGCCGTATTAGAGCTATCTGTGATCCAAATTTGATATTTTGGTGATGTTTACAAGATAGAATTAGAAGAAAGGATCATTTGGTTAAAAACGAAAATGACCACTTTTTTTTAAATCACTGATTATGTCCATTTCAAGTCGTGAGAGTGTCAGCAATCGGTTGGGAATCAGTCAGGAGTGATTCGGCTGTCTGCGGCTAGAGGTCGGAATGGTTGGGAATAGGTAAGTAAGCATTCGGGACACAGTCGTGAGTAAGTCATTTATTGGTCGGTAGATTGTTAGGACATGGGGACATGTTCGGCGCTAAAAGATAGGCATGGCCTACACTGGTCAGACTGCTCCCGAACACCAGCCGACCTGAGTCGGCTAAGGGTCGGCTGGTGTTCGGGAGCTAAATTCGGCTATGTGTAACCTAGGCTTTAGTCTTTCAAAACAGAGTAAACAGGCTCTCTAACGCCGATTTGAATACGTAGCTTCTGAATTTCTTTAACGTACATTGAAGCTACCATGAGAACTCCCTGACCCGATAGCCTAAACCGACAGTCAATACTTACTCATAGAGATGCGTTTTCTTTGCCAGTCTCCTTCCAAAGAAAGTCTTCTGAAAGGCTGCAGCATTTATAACGTTGGCAAAATGGTCGGTATAGTTCACCGTCAGCTGTGGGGTCAAAAAAACAAATTCAGATATCCTCTAAACGGTTGCCAATATTTTCACATTCATGGAACATCATTTAGCTTCTTCCATATTTTTGTATCTCGTTTCATCAAGTTGACAAGTATTTTCTTCGTTACATGTCGAAGGTGTGGAGGCGAGCAGCAGAGAGTTACGAATCAAGCAATTCTTGATTTTACCAAGGAGGTTAAAGAATCACTTTCTTTAACCTCCTTGATTTTACTAAAGCCTTTGACAAAGTCCCACATAGCAGACTGATATCAAAACTAGAGCATTATGGAATTCAAGGTACCACACTTAATTGGTTAAAGGCTTTCCTAACGAACAGAGAGCAAACTGTAGTGGTAGAAGGGAAGGCCTCAGCTCCAGTTAAAGTAGCGTCTGGAGTTCCGCAAGGAACTGTCCTGGGACCATTGCTCTTCCTCTTGTACATAAACGACTTGCCAGACCAGCTCGATTCAAGTGTGAGGTTGTTCGCAGATGACTGCCTGTTATATGTAGAGCTCTCTACAAAGGAAGATTCACTACTTCTTCAGAAAGATCTGAACACCCTGGAAGAGTGGCAAAGGAAATGGCTTATGCAGTTCAATCCGGATAAATGTTATATCATGCACATAACAAACAAACGAACCCCAAATGTATCCCCCTACCAGTTCTGTGGTCAGACATTAGCAACCACAAAAACCCACCCATACCTCGGTGTTACATTAACAACTGGACTGAAGTGGGGTGTCCATGTTAACAAAATAACAACCAAGGCTAAACAGACACTGGGAGTAATCAAACGCAACTTGTGGGCATGCCCAGCCAGGGTAAAATCACTTGCATACACGTCACTGGTAAGACCAAATCTTGAATATGCTGCAACAGTATGGGATCCGTATACAAAGAAAGACAAAGATAAACTTGAAAGGGTACAGAACCAAGCTGCCAGATTCTGTACAAACAACTACAGCAGAGATGCTAGTGTTACCAAAATGAAAACAGATCTGCAGTGGACATCACTTGAAGACAGGAGGAAAATGTCCAGACTTTGTATGATGTACAAAATGACCAATAAACTGGTGGACGTACCGACTGATAAGTATCTAACACCAGCTCAAAAACGGACTAGAAACAGTCATGCTTTCAAGTACCAGAGTTACCAACCTAGGATTGATGTGTTCAAAAATTCCTATTTCCCCAGAACTATTGTAGAGTGGAATATGTTATCACCAAGCACGGTAGGGGCGTCTTCTCTGGATAGTTTCAGAGAACACTTGCATATAGATGTGCAAAAGTTAGGTGTGATGAGTCGTTCAGTGTAATATAACCAGCTGCTGCCGCGCCGCGTGCCTGCGAAGCTGGTGTGTTACGCCGAAGGGCGGTTATACCGGCTATATAGATACAGATACAGATACAGATACAGTTACGAGTTCTCCGAGATTTTCCTGAATTTCAACGTATTTCTTTACCAATTTACCTTTATTTTCCCAGTTAGTTTACAGTATAAATAGTTTTTAAACATATTGGGAACCCTTAATACCGGTGAATAGTCAAATGTTATTTGAATGAAATTCTGGACAGCCTTGAAACTACGCTTACAGAGTGGGAGGGCGATAGAGTGAAGCAAGGGGGACCTTACCAATTCAACAGCTTATGGTTGCGTAAGTTACCTGGTATTACCTGGTAAGTTGAATCACTTACATATTTTGTACTTATTTTGTGGAACTTGCAAGATTTGGTACATCGTCTCCCGGCTAACTTGCATGTGTATTACGTACGGAGTGGGAGGGCGAGCAACCAGTTTTGATATCGACCAGAAATTACTTTGATAGCTTATTTGATGATTTGAATTTCAAATTACAACAGTTGGGATTGATATTTGTTTTGCACGACAATATTTGTGCCGTCCTACAATATTCGTCGGACGGAAGCACGTACGCGTTTAGGGTCGCCACTTGTCTGTGTGGCGGGAACCTTGTGTGGCAAGGTCGCCTGTCTGGCGGAAACCTGTGTGGTGACGTAGCCTGTGTGGCGGGAACCTTTGTAGTACGGTCGCATGTGAGGCGGGAACCTGTGTGGTAACGTAGCCTGTGTGGCGGGAACCTGTGTAGTAAGGTCGCCTGTGTGGCGGGAACCTGTGTGGTAACGTAGCCTGTGTGGCGGGAACATGTGTAGTAAGGTCGCATGTGAGGCGGGAACCTGTGTGGTAACGTAGCCTGTGTGGCGGGAACCTGTGTGGTAAGGTCGCCTGTGTGGCGGGAACCTGTGTGGTAACGTAGCCTGTGTGGCGGGAACCTGTGTAGTAAGGTCGCATGTGAGGCGGGAACCTGTGTGGTAACGTAGCCTGTGAGGCGGGAACCTGTGTGGTAACGTAGCATGTGTGGCGGGAACCTGTGTGGTAAGGTCGCCTGTGTGGCGGGAACCTGTGTGGTAACGTAGCCTGTGTGGCGGGAACATGTGTAGTAAGGTCGCATGTGAGGCGGGAACCTGTGTGGTAACGTAGCCTGTGTGGCGGGAACCTGTGTGGTAAGGTCGCCTGTGTGGCGGGAACCTGTGTGGTAACGTAGCCTGTGTGGCGGGAACCTGTGTAGTAAGGTCGCATGTGAGGCGGGAACCTGTGTGGTAACGTAGCCTGTGAGGCGGGAACCTGTGTGGTAACGTAGCATGTGTGGCGGGAACCTGTGTGGTAAGGTCGCCTGTGTGGCGGGAACCTGTGTGGTAACGTAGCCTGTGTGGCGGGAACCTGTGTAGTAAGGTCGCATGTGAGGCGGGAACCTGTGTGGTAACGTAGCCCGTGTCACAGTGTGACGTGAACCTGTGTTTGTAGTGGGAGCCAGTGTGGTGGAATTACAAAATGGAACTACATTATTCGTGGCCCTTTGCCTGATGGATGGTGGATAAACATGGGCTATTCCAAAAAGTTCAGGAACCAACTAGAAATGGTAATATTTTGGACCTGGTCTTAGTTCATAACCCAAACATAATTGAAAACAAAACCACAGTAGTTCCGGGAACTAGAGTTCCACGAACACATACCTTTGCCAAATAAACCAGGTTTGTAATGTAGAAAGAGTTTATGTTATTTGATAAGGTCACACGAACTCTTATCAACTAGAGTTTGGCGACCTAACATCTTCATGAAATATTAAGAGGTTTTGTAAATTTTATGCAAATGACTTACTAGAGGCCCAAAATCTAATGGGTGGAGAGGTATATGTGTCATGTGTATGTTAGTGTGGAAGGAGGGAGGATTTTTTTTGGTGGGGGAGTTGAAAGGTAGAGTTGATATTTTGGTGTCATAGGAGTGTTCTATTCTTGTAATATTAAGAATAGATGAATGCAACATTAACTACACCAAGAAAAAAGGGAAACTTTGGGGTTTTTCCTATCCCAACGGTGAACGTGCCCAGATTGACTACCTTCTAATTTAAAAAAAAATGGAGGAACAGTGCACTTAACTGCGAAGCATATAGTAGCTTTTCAAATATGACATCTGGCCACAGGATAGTAACAGCTAATCTCCAAGCAGATCTTGCTGTG
>NC_049994.1:691686-715645 GCF_000003815.2 Branchiostoma floridae
TGCTGGAGATTAAGTAACAGCTAGATTCAGACTGAGTTTGAGAGCACCTAAACGACAATCTGAAAGGGGCACAAGATACGACTGGGGTAAACTACTAAATGACGCTGAAGTTAATGTAGCATATACAAATGAAGCGAAAAAGGAAAATTGTCGAGCTTAACGAACTTGATGAGACCAAAAATGCGAAGAAGCAGCAGATTTACATGTCCCAATTAAGCCAAAAGTAAGGAAGCGTGTGCCCTGGGCTTATGATAAGAACATTTTGGATAAACGGGAAGCTGTAAGGAAGACAACTGTAGAACAAAAGAGCGAAGTCGAGATAAACCGATTTATACCGGCTATATAGATATAGATACAGATATTCGATATTTCATTTTCGCTGCCACTTCGTATGCCCATATCCACAGCATGCCATTGGGCATGTTAAGGCATACGTATATCCGCACAAGTCAAAGATGTTTATTTTCTATCAGGTAAACGCTGGGTGGGTTTCCCACTGTACTCACCCCCATGTAGTAATCGTCCAGTCCACTGTCATCGAGTAGGTCCAGCGGGTACCCCAGACTATCTTTGATACTGAGAATCTGTCAACAAATTTCACATGATGATTCTCTAAGTATTGCTTCATCAGGTATGGAATTGTAAGTTTCCTTTTACAACAGGAGTAGTTAGCCCCGATGGAGGAATTTACTTTGATATGTTGGCCAAAAGTTCCTTGATAAAACAAATCATCGTCGCACAATATTCAGTCTTCTGTGACACTAATGTCAAACAGGAATGGACTCTAAAACATTTCGACTGTTTAATCGATAACTACAAGAAATGAGTAAAACGTGACAAGAGAAAGCCATTGATGCCGAAAAAGTACATGTTCTTTCAGCGACCATGCTTGATCCCAGCAGAGAGCTGACGTGAGCCGCAAGCAGAGAAGAAGACAAGTTTACTCAAACTCGTAACATCAGATAACAACTACTACCCGAACAGCACACTATGTGGTTTCCAATGTAAAAGAGCTAATGTATGGCAGACAAGCTTCTCTATACATGTACCTTTGCCTTTGCCGCGTCCCTGGTGTCCTGGTCCATCCATGTCGCCTGGCTCAACTCGTCAATGGCCTTCAGCTTGATTCTTATGGCGAGTTCTTCAACCTGCGATAGAAATGAGACACGTTAGTAAGCCTCATCAGTAAGTCCATTGCCAAGACATATCCGAATTCTCCTCATGCCATTCGTTAAAAAAAGACAACACCTTTATATTGTTTCCTGTAGTCTTCCACAGTATGCGTATTACCCCTGTCACATTTGGCGAAAATCGATCGATCGACGATTCTGTGACAATCGTCCGAGCCTCTCTTATAATAATAACTTTATTGCACAACAATTGTACAAGGTACAAAGTATGGCTTATATGTGGAAGGGACGGTTTTCAGGTGAAAATACGCACAACCCTCTGTCGATCTTAAATAAGGCCCATCTTCCATCGATACGCCCGAAGATCGTGGATAATGTAACAGGGGTAGTATATACACCTGTCACATTACGCGAAAATCGATCGGAAGACGATTCTGCGAGCTCCAAATGACATTTTTGAGAGTAAGACGTCGGTGTTCTCACGATCATCTCGCGATTTTTCGGGATCGCCGGCGATTTTCAGGGGTCGTCCGATGGTCGCGGTGCAGCGAAACATGTTCTTAATATAAGCGACAACTCACGTCTCTGAGTTCGCAGAGCTCGTTATACCCCCGTCACATGATATATGATCTTCGGACGCACTTCGCGATCGCAGGAAGGTCGGCTGATTTTAAGATCTTAAGACGGTCTTGAGTATTTTTCGCCCGAAAATTGTCCCTGTCACATATAATTATAAGCGAGGCTCATGCGATTGTCTGTGAATAAATCTATGACATTGACCCTCCCATGACTAAATGCTGTTTCTTTTGTTGTCGTAATCTTTTTAACTAATTCAAGGAATGCGCGGGCATACTAGAAATGACGAAAGAAATTGTGTTACAAATGCAGTCTGCATACTGCCACAGGGGCCACAATGTCAGACTTACCCTCACATTCACAGACATTCAATATTTGTAAACAAACGGAAGTCGGGCGAACGTCGCCAGAACGTCGCCCGACTGACGGGCGTTCGCCATCCGATTTGCGCTCGATGATTGATAACTAGGTCTGTGCTGGATTGAGGCACGACTATCAATCGAATGTCGACCGATACCCTTGCGAGGTACGCACGATTTGCACGCACGATCTGCGACTTGGTAACGAGCTCTGCGATCTCAAAGATCTCCTGCGCCGCGACCATCGTACGACCCCTGGAAATCGCCGGCGATCCCTGAAAATCGCAAGATGATCGTGAGAACACGGACGTCTTACTCACGAAAATGTCATTTAGAGCTCGTAGACTAGTCTTCCGATCGATTTCCGCCTCATGTGACGGGGGTATTACCAAGTCGCCTGCAGATCGTGCTGAACGTGCAAATCGGATGGCGAACACCCGTCAGTCGGGTGACGTTCGCCCAACTTACGTTTGTTTGCAAATATTGAATTCTTTAAATGTGGGGGTAATTCTGACATTGTGGGCCCTGTAGTAGTTTGTAGGCTGGGTTTGTGACACACCTTCTTTTCTTTCGTCATTTCTAGTATGCCCGCGCATTCAATTAATTGGTTAAAAAGATTCCGAAAACAAAAGAATAAACATTTATTGATCTCTTGCCTTTTTGTGAGGAACGTTTTGTGTTACCTTGTCCGCGGGCAATTATCATAGATTCCCTTGCGATCGCACGAGCCTCGCTTATATGTGACAGGGACAGTTTTTGGGCGAAAAAATACGCAAGACCCTCTGAAGATCTTAAAATTAGCCGACCTTCCAGCAATCACAAAGTACGTCCGAAGATCGTAATAATGTGGCATATATATAATACCCCTTTCACATTGTCGACGATCTTCGGGCGTACTTCGCGATCGCAGGAAGGTCGGCCAATATCAATATCAACAAAGGTTCGCGCGTATTTTTCGCCTGACAACCATCCCTGTCACATTGAGCGAGCCTCGGGAGATCGCCTAAGAATACATTCATGATAATGAGCCTCCTGTGACATGGCGCCACCTCTTGCACGCAGATGGGGGTAAAACAAAAGTTTTCCTCAAAAATGTTCAATCAATTTTGGTGTCTTAGTTGTGAGAACCTTTTCATTTCATGGACCTCACTGGAAGAATAGAAATGATCACAGGAAAGGAATGCCACTAGAGAAACGATGTCAGAATTACTCGCGAGATCAAAGAACGTCTTCATCTGCAAACAAACTGGTGTCGGGCGAAACTCGTCCGATCAACGGGCGTACGTCATCCGATTTGCTGCATATGATCAATAAGTCGGTCCCAACACCTAAAAGCTCTGCGACCTCAAAGAACACCGGCGACTAGTCGCTGATGTTAACAAGTGTCGGTCCACAGAGAGCATCGAGTGTCTCCTAAAAGTCGTCGATAAATCTCGAAAAATCGCGCGCTGATTGAGAAAACACCGGACGTATTACTGCCGAAAATATCATTTAAAACTAGCAGACTCGTCGTCGAATCGATGTTCGCGCACTGTGACAGGGGTATAATGACCCTTCATAATAACTGGCACGGGTTATAATGTCTAGTAAACGTTAATTTGCTACTGAACAATAAAGTACATTTATTCGACAGCCATGTTTTACTGCATGTCGAAAGGCCTATTTTGACATTTATAGGAAATGACACGTTGACCTTAGCTTTGTTGTCGTCAGCAAAGTGGTCTCTAATGAAAAGCGAGCCGAGGGCCCAGCCCATGTTGGCGTCAGTAAAGCGGAAACAATAAAGCCACGTTCCCAGGAACTCCTGCCTGCCAGTAACGGCCACATAGAACTCCCTGTAGGCGTGGATGTAGTCCCAGGACAGGTGTTGATGGTACACCAACATCAGCCGCCATAACATGTAGTTATAGAAAATCCTGATAGAACAAAAGTCATACAATCTTTCAAGCAAACAAGCAGGTGTGGGGTAAATTCCAGGGTTAAGGCATTATCCTCTCCAAATGTCATCATAAGACCACAGGAAGTAAAGTTCATGAATGACATCAGCACGCTCATTAATTTTCGCCTGATTCCAGAAAAAAATTTCTTCTTCAGAGGTGGTCAACATGACGAGAAAGTACAAAAATGGGAAAATTTATAGTGTTGTAGCCTAATGATTGTCCTTGTAGAAGTGGCACTAGCTAGGTAGCCATGACTGTTGTTGTAGAAGTGAAAGTAGTCGGATAGTTGCAAAAGTGGCAACAGTATGGAAGTCATGAGAGTAGTTACCAGTCTCCCACAATAGTGTCACTTTTACTACAGTATAGTTGACTTCTTGAATATAGGAATGAATGATTTGTTGTCTCTGCTACCATGTTTTGTCACTTCAATTCTTGATAACACCTCAAACTATGCTGTCCCCTAGAATTACTAAATGTATGCAGTTGAAAAAACAATAGGCCCAAATTTTTTGTCATTTTCAAGTCCGACACATAATGACAAAGCAAACGTCATCGATCTATTTCATCGAATCGTCATGTTTATGACTTATCCGATGTTTACAACAAGAAACAGATATCAGACATACCCCAAATCAAAATGTTTTATTGTATAGATAAAAAAATATCGGCAAATCGGTCGTAAGAATCAATTTAGAAAACTTGAAATATTGAGGTTTGATACTCGCCAAACTGAGTTGTTTTTGGTTTGTGACTGTGGATGTATTACAGCATACATCGAGAAGTTGTAAAATGATGTTCATGACCTTTATCAGGTTAGTGGGTGTGGGGGTGACAAAGTTTAATAACGGGTCTTCGGATGCCTTCCTAATGTACTACAGCATACTTAGTATGTGTGTTCAGAACCAGGTGGTCCGGGTCTGAATCCTGTCATGTCACCGATTTCCTGCCTTGGACCTTTGCACGACTACATCAACAAACTTGTCACTTGCACCTGCTCACCTCTCTGGTTAGCCAGCAGCGACAACGTGCAACTCCGGATGAGGCCGTCTGTAACGTTAGCATTTCAGGAGAAAAATGGCCAATATATCTTTGGAAGCTAATGCCAATCCACAGGTTTCACAAAATGGTAGTACAGGTGCTGAATTAGAATGCAAGTAACGAACCTTAAATCATTGTTAGTCTGTAGACTGAGGATGTAGTTCGACACCTGGACGATGTAATCCTGATAGTACAACAGCACCTCGGTGTCATCTGTGATGGGCGTTGCCGGGTCTGTGACTACGTAGCTGAACAGGTCGCGCCAGTTGATCTGAATGTGTGAAATAATCCCGTTTCACTCTGAGTGAACTCTATCTTTGCAATTTGATTTTATAAATGTTTATTGACAAAACATATACTTACTACAGCAAAATCTATGCCAGAAGATTTAACGTTATCTAATCAAACAAATAAAATTCGGGTTGTTACATCTGTAATACATCTGTAAAGCATCCCTCCACTCTCCACTCTATGTATCTTAGTATAGCCCAAACATGAATATCGAATAGGATGTGCTCTCTACGAAATGACGCCTGAAGTAATACGGCCCCTTCTTCCACTGGACTGGAGTTGAGCACAGTGCCATTGTACACAGTACTAACCCTACACAGGGATTGATTGGTCGATGAACATTAGACATCCAGGTAATAAGATATGCCAAAAAGCAGTTACTCAAGCAACTGGATATGATTTTGGAAACCGTCAGACGTTTCACCAGATACGTAGGGCGACACTGGCACTCATAAAACCTGTTGCTGCAGCAACATGGCCGTAACTTCGAATTCATCTTTCGTAAATGCCAGTAGAAGCTTAAATACCGGGACTTTCGGTCAACAAGGCTGATGGGCCTGACTATGTGTAAATCCCAATTTAGGCAAAGTGATTAGGTAAAGTTGAGCTTTCTTTCTTTCAATGTCATTTACCAAAGCATGTGAACTTTCATGCAAGAGGAAAATGTATTTACTGACAGATTGATATAACGTCATAACCAAATAAGATGACTTCTCACAAGGGGTTATTAGCTTCTATCTTTCTTTAACATGAAATGGACCCATACTGAACATAAAAGAGTACGTGATGCACTGTTTCACACGAGAAGTAATCGGAATCCAAGTTGGATTGGAGATTAAAGGCATTTGGTACATTTAAAAATTTCAATGCGATATCATTTGAAACATGGGACGGAACTTAACAAGGTATCTGACAAATGAAGGTGAGGTAATAGCCATGGTCAGCTTACTGCTCCGGCCCTGATCTGAAGGTCCCGGATGCTGATCCTGTTGTCCAGTGGGTTATTTGATGAAGGGCCCTGGGAGTTGACGTATCTCTGCAGAATAACGTTCGGTAATTGTGTTAACATGCAGATATATCTGGTATCATTCTACGTTTTGTGGATGAAATATAACGTCCGGCTACCGGACGCTTCTTGTAACTACCAACAATTCATTGAGCAATTCCCCCGTTTTCATTCATAATTTAAAGTCTTTTTAAATATCGTTTAAATTACTTTCACGTGTGACCATAAGCTAGCCGAGGTTGACCATTCAGGGTCTAGAAAGCCCACCAACAATTACAGTCCAGCATATGAGTGGTGATTCATAAGTTTTGAACCTCAGCAACAAATAATGTGCGCAGCTTAAATTCCGGGGCATAGTTATAAAGTATAAAACTTTTCTGAATGTCTAACAAAGTTCAAAGTAATATGAGCATTGCTTTAAAGACAGCAAACAGTAACGTTAGATGTGAGGGAAGATAACAATACAGACGATTGAGCGAAATGCCAAGGCAATGTTCATAATACATTTGACAGTGTCTTTGACGAACTCGACCCGCATTGCTTGCTTTTTCACACTACTCGCCTGCTGACGTCATGCGATATATTTATGCCCCGACATTTGGCTGTACACCCTGTTTGTTGGTGAGACATTTTATGATCATCCTTCGTATACATGTAGTGTTCACCTTTAATCATCTTAAGAGTAAGTGAGCCCCAGTCGTGACCAGAATGGCGCCCAGCCATTCACCGGTCCCCTTTTGTAAATGTGATATCACAAAAGTAGGCAAACAATTGATATGAAACATAATTATGAGACACATTTCTAATTATAAAAATACAAGGTGTGTGGATACAAGTAACACCATTGCACGTGTTGTATTCTCTGTGAACCTACGTTTGCCAGCTCCGTCTCGAACTGTGTAACATCATTGACAAACGTGAGGATCTTCGCGTCGTTCGGCTCCTGTCCGGCGTCTCGCACCAGGAGCCGGGAGATGGCATCCAGCAGGGTCCGGTATGAGGTCATGGCCTGGAAGGAAGGCGAGCCAATAAACTTTTAACGTATTTCTTGGTTTCAGCACCATACAAGTTTGACCCGTGTCGTGGATAATTCAACAATGTTTTCGGTGACTTCGGTATTGTAAATTGATCAATTTCAGCATGAATGAATGAACTAAGGGTTGGTGACCCGCCCTGATGTGTATATGATGCCATAGCACCTGGTTATTTGCTATAACTACAAAACAATTCCACCGAGTGAGCGTAGCGATCGGATTGGCATAATACAAATAAAACACGGCCGTCGCGGTCGGGCCGTAGCCGGGCCGATGCGGAATACTTCGTCTTGTATTCTATATAAATTGTGCTCATGATCATTCCTCCCCACCGTTTTTCTCTAGATTTATCACAACGAGACAACGATGAATGTTTCAAAAGGTCACGAACGATTTTCAATCTTAAGTTGCCTTAACTTGAAGGTTCAATTAATCTATGTTCGTAAAAGTCATTCTGAATCAGAGTTAAACTGTAAATTCCAACACAAAGAATGGGCTAATCCAAATTTTGATTTAACTTGGTTTTAATTTCTAGTTAATCTGGACTGACTAGCTCCAGTCGGTGAGCAGTTGCATAAATGTCTATGAGCAACTTTTCAGCGAATCACGTCTACGTATAACGAGATGTCACAGAGGTCGTGGATCGCAAAGACTGGTGTTGGTCAGTCCAAAATTCTTGTAGTGGAATTTACAGTTTTTACTCTGATTCAGATTTTTCATCCGATAGTTACAAAACTTTACGCATCACGTTAGAATAGTGTCTACGTGTAACGTTACGTTTCTAACAGCACGTTGTTGAAATGCCTTAGCCATACATTTCACCCAGACGCTATGCTGGCTAATAGCAAGAGAACATTCTTACCCGCGCGTACACTGGCTGGTTCGTCCTGATGTACACATTCGGATTGAAGATCAGGCCTGATCGATCAATCTGTAGTTGTAAGATATACAAAAATGTTACATCCTTAGTTACCTTATTTAAATTGCACGTAGAATAGGTTACCGAGGTTCATAAGATAAACTTACCGTAGCCAGGGATCAGAATGTTTGCACTACTTGTTACCTCCATGAAAAATTGAGGTATAGTTTTTGGTGTGTCTGTGTGTCTGTTTGTTTGTCTGTCTGTGTGTCTGCCTGTCTGTGTGTCCGGATATTTGTGGTTAGCATAACTTTAGAGCCTCTGGATGAATTGTAATGATATTTGGTATGTGGGTAGGTGTTTGGAAGACAAAGGTCAAGGTCGATTTTGGGGCCCCTTTTATGTGACCTTGGTACTGCAGCATATTCCATTTTTTGTATCTTTTGACCTGGGTGTACTATGGTCTCGTTTTTTTGGTGGCAGATAACTTGTGACGTAAGGAATATGTGGTGTATGTTTGGTCCCCAAGCATGTTGCTCTGGAACTGCAGGGGCGTTTTCCTCAAAATCTTCTAAGGAGGATAACTGGACAAGGGAATGACAAATTTAGATGGTATTTGGTATGTAGATAGCTTATACAGAGATGTACATAATTAAGTGCAAATTATGCAAACTGGCACCTAATTTGCATAATTAATGAGGAAAATCTATATTTGTAGTGTTTGCCATTGTAGGACTCAAATGCCTCTCATATATGTAGTTTTTGGCTGGAGGAACATTAACATGTATCAATTATGCAAATACGTCCCTAATTTGCATAATTAATGTTAAAGTGCTATAATTATTCTAAATGGTAAATGATTGCACAATCAACATTGTGGTCAGTGTAAGTTGTCTAAATGTATACATAACCTAGCATAGATTATGTAAATGTTGAAATCATTTACATAATCAGACTGTTTCATAGAGATATGATTATGAGGTCTCCGAACTGAACTCTTGTTCATCCAGGTTTACATGTTGGCTGGCTGGCTGGCGATTATAAAAGATCCCTGGGGGTAAACCCCATACATACATACAACATAACAGTAATGGATAAAGATATCAAGTAAAGGTTGATATCGTTTATATCCTTAGCAGTTTTCTTTATTTCCCTTTGTTTATATGTACCGGGGACCGTTGTGATGTAACGTTTGCGCAGCTGCTAATTATGTCATTTAATGAGGCTGAATTTAGATGACGAAGGATATACATAAATCCTCCTTGTTTAGAATGGCAATAGTCCTGGATTTTTTGCTGCTGCCTTCCCGTCTGTAAAGCTGAATAGGTACTGCGTTGTCCTTAGTATAAAACAAAAGTACGGAACAAACTCGTGAAAATATTTCTGTTTATCTGTGAATTTTCAAACAACTGTACGTTAAATGTGTCATGAGGTGTGCAGATTCTTCTGCTTCTTGGCATCTCATGGAACAAATATTTGCCGTTCTTCTTTTGCCGTTTATGAGCCCATCGGTAGTCTGACAGGGGGCGTAATGTGTACTTGATCAACACCTGTTCTGTGGACGTTGCCTGCCCCTGCCGCCCCCCGAATCTCGGCACGTCGCAACGTAATACACGGACACAAAGACGTTCACCCCCCCCCCCCCCCCACACACAAACAACCATCCACCGACCCACCTACACACACACGCAAACAAACACACACACAGACAAACACACACGCACACATCCAGTCTTGGTACCGACCGTCCTCAAGGATCACTCGTAATCAAGGGTCAATAGTGTCAAGAAGGTGCGTACATTGCTCCGCAAATACAACAGCAAACACTTCATGTGGCACTTTGACTGCTACTGATCCAGCTCTTGTCGAGCTCCAGACAGTTATGCAAATTCTTCTTTTGTGTGTGTGTGGGGGGGGGGGGGGGGGGAACTATACAACCATTCCACAGTCAGTGTAAAACTACTATAGGTTTGACTGAAAGTTTCCCCATCAAAGTATCAGTCAAGCAAGACTGCAAAACTGTTCAACATATACACCAGCGAACTAGCAAGCGAAGCGAACTTGCAAGCGAACCGAAGTGGAGGACACAACCGAAGGATCTGGTATAGTACTCTCCAAGCAGAGGTTGAGTCGCTTACGATTCACCCCATCTGGATCTAATATGTAACGTGAAGCTTAACGTTTTTGTGTTATTTTGTTTTTATTCATTGATAATTACACTGGCGCTCCTAGTAAGAGTGGTATAGTACAGACGACCTCGCCAACAAGCCAACATGGCCTACTAAAAGCCTTTTGAGACCCTAGGCCTTTACTGCGAAAATGGCAGTTATCAATAAATAAAAACAAAATAACACAAAAACGTTAAGCTTCACGTTACATATTAGATCCAGATGGGGTGAATCGTCCTTTTTTGGGTCCTTACCCCAAATGCTGGAGTAACTTTGAGTGAGAGGGTGGCCCCCATTGTTCTCTCCTGGGCTGATTATGCGCATTTTGGGTGAAATTCAGAGTGTTCAATAATCTTTGCAACAGAACACAAAGGAAAAGTCACCCTTTCTAACCCCTGCAATTATAACACCTTACCCATGGAGTGTGAAGACAGTACAACTATACCGATGACTTTCATTCAAGTATCTTAGCTTTTGCTATAAATCTGGGAAAATCATAGTCTATTTTCCATCCTTTACTCCCCACTAAAGCCAGCCATTTCTAACCTGAATGGTGTCCAATACGCATCAGTGTCTCATTTTCACCCCTTTTTACTCGTTGGGTCCAGGTAAAACGGGGTGAGGACACCCCCCCCCCCCCAAAGGACGATTCACCCCATCCGGGATCTAACTGTGATATGAAAGAGATCTATCACCGCCGAGCCATCAATAAAGGATTAGCGATCACTCACTTCAAATTAAAGCTGGCACATATAAACAGACTCCTCCAAAGGACAGAATTTGTGCATTTTGAAACAATAATTATGTACATGTAGAATACGAAGTACTCACTGTACACAGATATGCACAATTTTCTCGTAAGTGCCATTCAACTATAAATAGTCATTTTCAACCAAGGATGAAATGTCCACTTATACCATATCATGTTAATGTTTTGAGAAGAGAGAAGAAACTCTTGGTTTTAGATGGAATATAATGTAACCTCTCTGCGCCTCTACTTTAGTTACACATCCACAGGCCACCACAAATCATATCAGGCAGGGATATGCAATAAAGAGCATCGCTATTGTCATGATATATTTCACATCAGTCGAGTCCTCCGCAATTTTTTGCCAAAATGTGATCTCCGCCCGGTATTAGAATACCGGATCGTTTCAAGGAAGCATACAACTATCATAAGGGATTTGTAAAATGGAGCTAAGATTCTCGAGTTCTGCGATGTCGCCTACCCTGATCATGTTCCTGGATCTGTCCATGGTGTCCACGGTCGTGCTGATGCTGAAGAAGGTACTGATCCAGAAGTCCAGCTGAACCTTCCTGACAGCCGTGTTCATGTTCCAGGAGGCTTCATCCCACGTGTTGATAACGTACCAACCACCGAGCTGATGGAGGACGGCAAGAAGCGGGTCGCCTTTCTGCTTCTCCTTCAACAAAAATCAACACAAAACGGCACATTCTAATAGCTCTAGATACTCTCTCTCTCTTTCCCTTACACACACACACACACACACACACGCACACGCACACGCACACGCACACGCACACGCGCACGCGCACGCACACACACACACACACACACACACACACACACACACACACACACATACACACACACACACACACACGCACACAGACGCACACATTCACACAATAAACAGTATCTTTGTTTTTGCTAACAGATGTACCTGTCCGTAGTCATCCAAGCAGGACATGAAAAAGTGCTTGAGTTTCCTCTCAAAGGAAGCCGGAGTGTCCCTCTGTACCGGGGCCTCCAGCAGCAGCCTCAGCTTCTCCTCGTTCTTCTCCCGGATGTCACTAAACACGCTCCTGCCCTCAACCTCCCAAGGGATGATGGGGTGGGACTTGATCCACCCCCCACAGGAGTACGTATAGAAGTCATCGCATGGCTCCACCGACTTGTTCATGTTCTAGGGGGGAAATATGCATTTAAAATTCTGTCGGCTGAAAGCATTCAATAGATAATCAAGATACATGCATGTCTTTACTTCATTACCTCCATGATATTAAAAATGGAGGTATTGATTCTGCCTCGCTTGTGTGTTTTTCGGATAACGTTATTTGCTAGCTTGTTTGATAACTTAAATTTAGAATAGGATAGGTTATTTGATAACATACGAACCCTTGGATCGATTGTGATGATGTTTTGTATGTGTGTAAATCTTGGGAACACGAAGGTCAAGGTCAAATTTTGGTCCCCTGGTGTATGAGCTTGGCACTGCAGCAGGACCTATGGATTTTGTATCTATTGTTCTGGACATGGTTTTGTCATGATTTTTTTGTTTGCAGCTAGGTTTTGAAGAAAGGAAGAGATTTTGTAGGTTTGGGTCCCTGGTGGCTTGCAGGGGTGTTTTGAAAAAAAATCTTCCAAGGAAGATAATATATAGATGAACGATGAATTTCTATGACGTTTGGTGAACATGTTTCTATGATTCATGGTAGGTGGAACATTGACAGATACCAATTATGTAAATAAGCCCTAATTTGCATAATTAAAGTGAATTTGCCATAATTTATCTAACTAACGTAATCCATCTAACTGATAAGCATGTCAACATTATGATATTTGTAAGTTAGCTTATAGAATACAGAACAATGTATAGATCATTTGCGTAATTGAAATAATTCATAGAGATATGATGTCTACGAACTCATTGTTCGAATTGAAGCGACACAATACATTGCTGAGCACCAAGCAGCAATTCTGATGTCGTGCTCCGTATCTAAAACAGCCATTCTGATATCAATCAACGTTCACCGCTGTCAGTGTGTTCCCGTAAAAACGGCACAGAGCACCCATGGCCAAAAACAGCGACTTGTTCGATCGCAGAACAGTCGCTTGTAGATTTGAATGTCGGGCGTACAAAGCTCTAAAGGCATGGTTGTTTTCTAGATGTCATTTACTCCCGTTCCCTCTCGATAGCATACTTTGCGTTGTGAAATTCATGTTAATGACGGTACTACTACGATTGACTTACTTGTAACATGTTAGAAGCAGCTTCCAGACAATTTGTGTCCGTACAGATATCAGCTAGGAGAGGTTGTGACGACATGGATGATCCAATGGTGGCAGACACTATGGTCAGAATCAGGACCAACACAAGGGCGAGCACTGCAGCAGCTGACAGGAGAACCTCGCGCCGTGTCCAGCCGTGAATGACTGGCAGGCGCCAGAACGGGGAGGACAGGCCAGCTGCCGGCTGGGACGGGTCTTTCCCATCCGCAGGTGGGACAATGATGTCCACGTCGCTCGGTTTCATCCCTCCGTCTTCAAGGCTCGCCATCACAGTCTCGACTGGCGCAGCTGGTGGCAAAGGAGTCACTTTAATGGTGAAATAAATCTTTGTCGAGCCAAAACTAATTTGCTTAAGGGGGTGGGTGAAACGTGGCAAGTCCACAAAAGTGATGAGTTCCTAAACATAGAAAGAATATCATTTTCTTAGCATTGTATGGTATGAGATTTTTTTACTGACCTTAAGTCGCAGAGTTTTCACTGACTTCATTTCGCGGACTTTCTCCGACCATCTTTCTCCGATTGATTATAAGTACAAGTCTGTTGGAAAGTTGGACTATTTTCAACTATTGGTATGTTGGAAGAGAGCAAATATCGAGCTAACCTGTGTCACGGTTGGTTGGAGTTCAAGCGGCGTTCTCGGCAAGTCGGTTGGAAAGGCAATTCAGCTGTCTGGCAATACGCCTTGATCTAACAATGGTTTTGGGTAGTACAATATTTGATTTGGATTTGGATAAATTTTGGACGATGGATGAATTGAATAATACAACGGGGCAGCATAGTATGCGAAAATATACCAAAAACCAATGATTATAGCTTATAGCATGTCGCATATTCTCACAAATTGCCCTATCTATTAAAAACACCAGAAAGCGTGTTAATTACCTTCGTCAAGAAGGTTATATTTTCGTTAGCGTGTGTATGTAGAAGACAGCCATAACTCGAGAACGTCTAAATGGATTGTATTGATATTTGGTATGTGGGTAGGTCATGATAAGACCTGAAAAAGATTAGACTTTCGGGCCCCTATCGTCCTGCTATGGTACTGCAGTGGAACTTACGGGTTTGATATCGAGTTCTGCACATGCTGCGGCTATGATTTTTGAGTGGTAGACAGCTGTTGATGCCGAGAATAAAAGTGGTATAGGTTTGGGCCCCCCAGTTAACTTCTGATTTGCAAAAGTTATGAAGATATGAAATAAATATTTGTATATATATAATATAAAAGTGGAGCAAGTTCAGCCCCCTAACATCAATTCTTGGAACTAAAGGGGTGTTTTTGTCAAGAGATTCCAAACAGGATAACTGCAGAAAGGAAGGACGGATTGACATAATTTTAGACATGTGGGCAGGTTAGGCAAAGATGTTCATAATGATATAAATGTTATGCAAATGGAGACTTAATTTGCATAATTAATATGTAAGTTTTATAATTCCATTGTTTTCAATAACTGGACTTCAATAAATGTAACACATGTAAATCATGATAGAAGAGACATAAGTAGATACCAAATT
Organism: Branchiostoma floridae; assembly: GCF_000003815.2. Taxonomy (NCBI): domain Eukaryota; kingdom Metazoa; phylum Chordata; class Leptocardii; order Amphioxiformes; family Branchiostomatidae; genus Branchiostoma; species Branchiostoma floridae. The sequence goes on from NC_049994.1 coordinate 706,634, forward strand.
TGCTATTGAGAAACTGATTTGCATAATATATGCAACAATTGCAAAACTGCTTAATGATTCGAATTTCATACTTTTGACATGTGTATGTTAGTAATTATGAAAATCTCCATGCATAAATCATGTAAATGTGCCAGACATTTGCATGAAATTTACAAAAGGTCTAAATATTTCATGGAGGTATGAGGTCGCCGAACTCTAGTTTCAGTAGCGTTTGTCTATCTGTCTGTCAACAAGATAACTCAAGAACTGCTGGGTGGATTGGTTTCATACTTGGTGTGTTGGTGGGGTGTGACGAATGCTGAAAATGATTAGATTTTGGGCCCCCCAGCGGCTTCCCTTGATACTGCAGCGCAGCTTTCGGTTTTGCTATCTCGTGCTTTGAACAAGCTATGGTCACGAATTTTGAGTATTAGATAGCTCTTGTGCTCAGGAATAAGTGACATAAGTTTGCGCCCCCTAGCGGCTAGGTTTGGGATAGCAGGGACATTTTTGTAAAAAAAAAACTTCTGAAGAGGATAACTCAAGAAGGGAAAAACAGATTTTCATGATTTTTGGTGTGTAGGTACCTCAGACAATACTGTACAAAATAGGGTACTAATTATGCAAAATTTGAGTGCATTTACACAAACGTAACATACCATGCTGGCTATCCAATATTAGTAAAATCCTGGAGGAGTCCGGTTTTGCCTACCTATTGCTTAACAGTGATCGTAACATTTCATTCGCTCAGTCCGAAGTAAAACAAAGACTAAAAGACAACTTTGTTCAAAACTTCTACTCAGATCTTAACTCTCCTGGCACGAAGGAAATTCAAAGAAATAAGTTTTAAGCATTTGTATGAAAGAGAAAAATATCTGGATATAGCAAATTTTAGATATCGCCGAGCCATGACCAAACTAAGGATCAGCAATCACCCACTAGAAATTGAAGCTGTCAGATATAACCGAACTCCTCCTGACGATAGACTATGTATTGCGATAAGAGTCTCATGTATGTAGAAAACGAAGTACACTTTGCTCTAGAGTGTTCACTGTACAAAGATCAGCGAAATGCATTCGCTAATGCTACACATAACGTTATAGATAAAAAAATATGCGCACCTAACGAAGGAGATCTGTTCAAATACATTATGTCATCATCTAACTACGATATACTGGAAAAACTCTGTAAGCTCGTCTACGCATGTTTTAAGAAGAGAGGAGAAGCATGCAAACTGTAGTATATGTATAGCTATACGCTGAAGAGAGAAGGAGGAGGAGAAAGGAGCTCGAGGCAGCTGACCAGACCGTCTCCTCTGCCCAGTTCACCTGCCAGCAGTGCAGCAGAGTGTGCAGGTCAAGGATAGGACTGCTCAGCCACATGAGGGCCTGCAGACCATCCAGAACTTCCCACGAATCCTCAACGACGGGGAAAGAGCCATGATGATGATAGCTATTTACTCCCTATGTACCAAAGTGACTGCATTTAGCCCCAATGGGGCATGAATATGCAATTAACGTCATGGTCATTGTCATTTACATAATTAATGAGAATATTCTATCATAGCAGTTTTTCAATGTATCTCTTGTCCCGGACATGATATGGTCTTGAAATTTGGCTGGTAGATAGCTTTTAGCGTCATCACAAAATGGGGCAAGTGTCAGCCCCCTAACGTTTAATTTTGGAACTGCAGAGGCATTTTCGTCAAGACATTCCAAAGAGGGTAACTGCAGAAAGGAACGATGAATTGCCACCATTTCAGGTATGCAGGTAGCTTATGCAAAGATGTTCATAATTATATACATGTTATGTAAATGGTGACTTAATTTTCATAATCAATGACGAAATTGTATGATTATATTGTCTTCAATAACTGGACTTCAATAAATGCAACACATTTATGACCAAACTAAGGACCAGCGATCACCCACTAGAAATTGTAGCTGGCAGATATACATGAACTCCTCCTGATGATAGAAAATAAAGTATGATAGGTGGATAAGTACCCCGTTATAATTTTTAGCCAAATATCACATCAAAATGATTGATAAGCCAATTTGGCGGGGGTTCTATGGGGTTCGATGTGATACTTGGCTAAAAATTATAACGGGGTACTTTTAATATATAGCTCATGCACTATCATGGCAAATGTCGGGTCCTTTGGACTTAATGATTCGTATCATAGTTATGATAGTGTCACCAAACTTGTCTCTGATTTGGGGTGGGATACTTTACGCAACAGAAGGACAGCAAATAGATTAACAATTTTACAGAAAGCAAGACACCATAAAGTAGCCCTACCAGTCGAAACTCATCTAAAGCCTGTACCGCGCCAATCGCGACACTCAAACCCAAATTCTTACAAGGCTCTACCTTTTCACAAAGACTGCTACAGACATTCCTTCTTCCCACAAACCGTGAGAGATTGGAACTCTCTACCATACGAGGTCACGGAGATCACAGACGCTCCAAAGTTCAAGGAGGCAGTTCTCCGACGCCTCAGGGGACATTAAGGCGCAGCACTCCCCCTGGACGCTTTGCCCCAACTGGGGGGCGTTGTCCAGTACCCAATCAAGATCAAGAAGAGATCAAGAATACTACTACCAGGGCACGGGAGGCAAAAACATTCAGTTTTGGTCAGAAAATTGCTAAAAAGAACTTCAATAAAACCATTTCCAACGCCCGCCACCTTCAAGCGTCTCATTTCTCACGACCTCGTGTTACAGTGCTGAGAAATGAGACCGCTACTTTTGTATTTTTGCCAAACTAGTCAGATCGCGAGGCCAAAAATCTTCCGCGGCTGGAAGAGATTTAAGCCATTTTCAGCCAAAGTCACTTGAACACCGATGCAGAGTCCTCTGGGGGGTCGCGTCTCCGATTCACCGGGAACCAGTAAGTAAAACACAAAGAAACTTATTTTTAACGATGTTTGTTTACTCAGTTAAAGCAAGAAGGCTTAGAAGCTTGTAAGTTATATAATCTCTTTGCCGGTTGAGGACTTGTGTGCTCTTATTATACAATTCAAAGATTAGACATATGTCAGTATACATCTGTCACATTATGTACAATTTTTGGACATACTTCGCGATCGCTGGAAGGTCGGCTAATTTTAAGATCTTTAGATGGTCATGTGTATTTTTCATCCCAAAACTGTCCCTGTCACATATAAGCGAGGCTCGTGCGATCACTTGTGAATAAATCTGTGATAATGAACCTACCATAACCTCTTGCACGCGGCCGTGGACAAGGTAACACAAAACGTTCTTCACAAAAAGGCAAAAGATCAATACATGTTGATTTTTTTGCTGTCGGGATCATTTTAGCCAATTGATGGAATGCGCTGGCATAATAGAAATGATGAAAAAAAAAGAAATGGTGTCACAAAGCCAGCCTACATACTACCACAGGGGCCACAATTACAGGGGTCAGAATTATTACCCTCAAGTTTCGGGAGTCAATATTTGCAAACAAACGGAAGTCGGGCGAACGTCGCCCGACTGACGGGCGTTCGCCATCCGATTTGCGGTTGCTGATCAATAAGCAGCTTGTACGTGTCCAGGAATCAACTGAATTTTTTATGCATTCGACATTATGCAAACCTCGTTAACGTTACTAGAAAATCATACCAGACATACCATTATACCCTGAATAACTAGCAAACAATTAAAAGAAAGCTCGACGGAGATTTCCTTCATAATGCATTACCAATGAGTGATGAGTATGTTTACCAGCAAATAACCGACAAACAATAGGTGTGAAATATTCATACCCGCCCCTCGCGTGCCAACACATCAGGGGTAATCGGCTACTTTGCATGTGAAAGAATCGACTTTGTGGTTGTGCTCCAATCTACAGTGTTTTGTGTTGGGTTGGGTTGCAGTGCTAGGCCTCTCCTCCCCTTTACCCTGGTGTTACAAGCAAATGACCTTGAATTTAGGGTGCATCACATATTTATTCAAAGGGTCCACGTATAATATTTGGGGATTTTTGTGGGTATTTTATTTTTATTTTCAAGCTTTCAGTGCCAGGGTCACCTACAGGTCATTAACCCCACCACCTGCATTGTGAGGTCTCCCACGTGTACGGGACTGATTTAATCAAGTGACCAGCCAATGAGCTATTATGATTAATCTTAAACTTGGTACATGGATGATCTGGACTAATGTCAACAACTTTTGGCATATGCCCCTTAAAAATGGTTTGTTTGGATGTTTTGGGCTATTTTCCATCCAAAAATGTGCAATCTGGAAGTGTTCATTCATGCACTGGGATATTCTTTCAAATTCAATTTTGACCTGGATTGATTATGCAAAATTTACTATTCAACAAAGAGTCAATGCTTGGTGGGGAGATTTTTATACTTCATGTAGGCAATTAACAAAATGTTTTCTTTATAGATAATTTTTTTTGGGCTGCTCAACTTAACATAAGGGTGTTGTCAATTCTTTCACGGGGAGACCTTTTTAGAAATCTTTAGTTGAAATATGCTGTATTTGCTCGCAAATGTTGCCTGTCTTGTTATTTTCTTCATCATTAAGTTATACAAGAAGTTACCTGAATTTATTATTTCCTCATGCTTTCCAAATGACGTATGTTACAAATGCTCTCCTTTATAAATATTGTTCATTATTAATTGTGCACATTGCAATAGCTTTCAAGACTCTCTCTCCCCCTCACACAAACTGTGACCTGCCCTCCATTCAGCCCGACATATCAGCTGGTAGGTTGAATACACAAACGCGTCACAAACCATGTTTTCAAAGGCCCCTAACCAACTCCCTTTTTTTTTACATGATGATCCATTTAATTCCAAATACGGCTATGAAGACCCAGTATGATCACTTTTGTACAACAGACTAGAAATTTAGAATTCAATGAAAATATTGCTATCTGTTTCGTTTGTGAAGTTACTTGTAAATTTCTCCCAGTAAATTATAAAATTTGATGCTTGCTTGGTTGCTTGTTCACTGCACTTGGCTCTGATAGAAATTTGTAGCCTCGTCGTCATCATGCCAACATAATTTCTGTCATTCCTTTTATCTAAAAAAGATTTCAATGAAGAAATACAACATATAACGTTAGATCTATCTGTAATTTGTGAGTCTCGCCACTTCAGCCGGACACACACTCATGTATGATGCAAGTTAAAATAGCTGAACCATTCTTCAGTTCAGGGGTGTCGCAAGTGTTAGCGCTTGCGCCTAAATGTAAACAAGAAATGTAAACAACGTTGCAAACTCTAGATCTTTCTTGATGAGATTATTTTCAGAAATCTGTGCAGCTCTTGTGTGACTATGGCAGGAATGACCTTATACTTGTAAAAAAAATGACCTTTTTCCAATCTGGGGCTTGCTAACCCCCATAAGATAGTGGAATCATCTCCCGATGGCTGTTTTGAGCCCACAGGACCAGTCCAATGGCTGTGATTAGGGGGTTTCAGTTATTTTCTGAGAATTAGTACAGTTTTTTTAAATGCGTCTGACAGGATAGTTTAGCATTTCAGAATACTTTTTTATGGTGTGAAATGTTAATTCATGAGATATTGAATTTTTTCTCCTCCATTTTCTCAATAGTATTACATGCATTATTTGGATACATTGCAACTGTATAGCCCCCCTTCAGTAGGTAGCTTGTAGGTGTGCCTATGTGGTGGTGTAAATTCTGTCCCGTGTGGTAGGGAATGTTAGCCCGACATCTCCCCTCTCCCGTGGACATCCGGACAGCCCCAGGTCCTCATCATGATGATGAACGGCAGCGTTAGGAGTCGGAGCGAGGTGAGATGAAGCAGTGGCCCTGCTGTAAGGTGTAGAAAGGCGTGTAGAGCAGCTCGACTTCGCCGAGCCTGTAGTCTCAGCTGTGTGAGCTAAATGAAACCCTAGTAGTATCATGGCGATAGAGGAGAAATATGTCCTGCACGGTATTGTCTTAGCAATCGCCGGCCAGACAAGGCAAAATGGTGGAACACTGATGTGTCCTTCGGCATTTTCTTCGCACAAATACAGATAGAAATGTTCATGTATCTATGTCGGTGAATGTTGTTGTTGGAGACCGAATTTAAAGGCCCTTGTGATGTTATTGTCCAAGCAAAGGGGCCCTGGGGGTTCTTGTGACCGTCATGTGTCTGACGATAAAACTCTCCCGTTTCTGGATAAACTGAACACGTCAAATTTGTAGGAATCCTTGTCTTTTGTTCCCAGTCCCCAGGACTACAGGAAGAACCGTTCAGGTACATTCTCGTCCGTCAGAGAAATGTAGAAAATGTAGTCTGCTCCACCATGTATAATTTGCGTAGATCCGTGAACTTCCGTCCTCTGTTCTGTCCCCTACTTGCAGGTCACCGAGTACATGGAAGAGGAGAGTCTGATTTGCAAAAGGCTACCCAAAGAGCTCATTCTGAGGTAAATTCACACCAAGAAAACGTTTTCTTCTGGTCTAGTCAGCATCTGTTTACTACCTGAGTGTGACGAATTTCTATTTGTCTGCCGACATAACTCCTTGTTATTGTTTACCTAATTATGCAGTGTTATGTTTGATCCCACCGCAGAATATTCTCCCATCTAGACGTCGTGTCTCTCTGTCGGTGTGCCCAAGTTTCTAAGGTGAGTTGAGCTGAAATATTTGTTGTTCAATCACGTTGGAAATAAATATGTTATGACAACAGTTGGACAGTTCATGTGGGGAGGGGGGCAGCAGCAACCACGCATTTTTTGTGGACAGTCTTAGGTGTTAGATAAGACTTTTTTTAGCATTATGGACAGGTTGATATACTTTTACTTACATTATTGATATCCTGTTAACAGTCTTTTTGCCATATTGAGAGTTTAATTGTTGTGAGCCAATCAGAAGCCTAGAAATTCAGCCAATCAGAGCACTTTTCATATGAAAACACCACAAAACCAAAGAATTTCTATTGCAACCACCCTTCACACTTACCTTATGACCTTAAGAATGTTTCCATCAATATATGCTATTGTTGATACACCTCTTGCTGAATTCTGGTGAATTGCACCATCCTCCTTTCCCAGACTGCACTTCGGCTTCAGCAGATAGACACAAACTGTCACTGAAACAGCAACCATTCTCACATCAGTCAGGGCAGTGCCAGTTTCATGGCATTTCCATGTTCACAGCAGTCTTCCAGTCAGTGTGGAATGTGTATAACCACCTTATAATTAGTGGCCATCCTGCAACACAGGTGGGCATTCACCACACAATCTACACATGTATCCTGCAACACAGGCGGGCATTCACCACACAATCTACACATGTATCCTGCAACACAGGCGGGCATTCACCACACAATCTACACATGTATCCTGCAACACAGGCGGGCATTCACCACACAATCTACACATGTATCCTGCAACACAGGCAGGCATTCACCACACAATCTACACATGTATCCTGCAACACAGGCGGGCATTCACCACACAATCTACACATGTATCCTGCAACACAGGCGGCATTCACCACACAATCAACACATGTATCCTGCAACACAGGCGGGCGTTCACCGCACTCTCTACACATGTATCCTGCAACACAGGCGGCATTCACCACACAATCTACACATGTATCCTGCAACACAGGCGGCATTCACCACACAATCTACACATGTATCCTACAACACAGGCGGCATTCACCACACAATCTACACATGTATCCTGCAACACAGGCGGGCGTTCACCGCACCCTCTACACATGTATCCTACAACACAGGCGGGCGTTCATCACACTATCTACACATGTATCCTGCAACACAGGCGGGCATTCACCACACAATCTACACATGTATCCTGCAACACAGGCGGGCGTCACCACACAATCTACACATGTATCCTGCAACACAGGCAGGCATTCACCACACAATCTACACATGTATCCTGCAACACAGGCGGGCATTCACCACACAATCTACACATGTATCCTGCAACACAGGCGGCATTCACCACACAATCAACACATGTATCCTGCAACACAGGCGGGCGTTCACCGCACTCTCTACACATGTATCCTGCAACACAGGCGGCATTCACCACACAATCTACACATGTATCCTGTAACACAGGCGGGCGTTCACCACACAATCTACACATGTATCCTACAACACAGGCGGGCGTTCATCACAATCTCTACACATGTATCCTGCAACACAGGCGGGCGTTCACCACACAATCTACACATGTATCCTACAACACAGGCGGGCGTTCATCACACTCTCTACACATGTATCCTGCAACACAGGCGGCATTCACCACACAATCTACACATGTATCCTGCAACACAGGCGGCATTCGCCACACAATCAACACATGTATCCTGCAACACAGGCGGGCGTTCACCGCACTCTCTACACATGTATCCTGCAACACAGGCGGCATTCACCACACAATCTACACATGTATCCTGCAACACAGGCGGGCGTTCACCGCACCCTCTACACATGTATCCTGCAACACAGGCGGGCGTTCACCGCACTCTCTACACATGTATCCTGCAACACAGGCGGCATTCACCACACAATCTACACATGTATCCTGCAACACAGGCGGCATTCACCACACAATCTACACATGTATCCTACAACACAGGCGGGGTTTTCCCCACAATCTACACATGTATCCTGCAACACAGGGGGGCGTTCACCCCACCCTCTACACATGTATCCTGCAACACAGGCGGGCGTTCATCACACTATCTACACATGTATCCTGCAACACAGGCGGGCGTTCCCCACACAATCTACACATGTATCCTGCAACACAGGGGGGCGTTCCCCCCACTCTCTACACATGTATCCTGCAACACAGGGGGGTTTCACCACACAATCTACACATGTATCCTGCAACACAGGGGGCTTTCACCACACAATCTACACATGTATCCTGCAACACAGGGGGCATTCACCACACAATTTACACATGTATCCTACAACACAGGGGGCATTCACCACACAATCTACACATGTATCCTACAACACAGGGGGGCGTTCATCACACTCTCTACACATGTATCCTGCAACACAGGCGGCAT
>NC_049994.1:715841-717423 GCF_000003815.2 Branchiostoma floridae
TGTGTGCCGGAGACACGGGGGGGCGTTCACCGACACAATGTACACATGGTATCTTGCAACACGGGGGGCATTCTCGACACAATCTGCACATGTATCGTGCAACACAGGGGGCATTCACCACACAATCTACACATGTATCCTGCAACACAGGCGGGCGTTCACCGCACCCTCTACACATGTATCCTGCAACACAGGCGGGCGTTCATCACACTATCTACACATGTATCCTGCAACACAGGCGGGCATTCACCACACAATCTACACATGTATCCTGCAACACAGGCGGGCGTTCACCGCACTCTCTACACATGTATCCTGCAACACAGGCGGCATTCACCACACAATCTACACATGTATCCTGCAACACAGGCAGCATTCACCACACAATCTACACATGTATCCTACAACACAGGCGGCATTCACCACACAATCTACACATGTATCCTGCAACACAGGCGGGCGTTCACCGCACTCTCTACACATGTATCCTGCAACACAGGCGGCATTCTCCACACAATCTACACATGTATCCTGCAACACAGGCGGGCGTTCACCACACAATCTACACATGTATCCTACAACACAGGCGGGCGTTCATCACACTCTCTACACATGTATCCTGCAACACAGGCGGGCGTTCACCACACAATCTACACATGTATCCTATAACACAGGCGGGCGTTCATCACACTCTCTACACATGTATCCTGCAACACAGGCGGCATTCACCACACAATGTACACATGTATCCTGCAACACAGGCGGCATTCACCACACAATCTACACATGTATCCTACAACACAGGCGGCATTCACCACACAATCTACACATGTATCCTGCAACACAGGCGGGCGTTCACCGCACCCTCTACACATGTATCCTACAACACAGGCGGGCGTTCATCACACTATCTACACATGTATCCTGCAACACAGGCGGGCATTCACCACACAATCTACACATGTATCCTGCAACACAGGCGGGCGTTCACCGCACTCTCTACACATGTATCCTGCAACACAGGCGGCATTCACCACACAATCTACACATGTATCCTGCAACACAGGCAGCATTCACCACACAATCTACACATGTATCCTACAACACAGGCGGCATTCACCACACAATCTACACATGTATCCTACAACACAGGCGGGCGTTCATCACACTCTCTACACATGTATCCTGCAACACAGGCGGCATTCACCACACAATCTACACATGTATCCTGCAACACAGGCGGGCGTTCACCACACAATCTACACATGTATCCTACAACACAGGCGGGCGTTCATCACACTCTCTACACATGTATCCTGCAACACAGGCGGGCGTTCACCACACAATCTACACATGTATCCTATAACACAGGCGGGCGTTCATCACACTCTCTACACATGTATCCTGCAACACAGGGGGCTTTCACCACACAATCTACACATGTATCCTGCAACACAGGGGGGATTCACCACACAATCTACACATGTATCCTACAACACAGGGGGGCGTTCCTCACACTCTCTACACATGTATCCTGCAACACAGGCGGCGTTCACCACACAATCTACACATGTATCCTGCA